>NW_020863034.1:0-75534 GCF_003713205.1 Coffea eugenioides
TAAGACGAATTCTTTCTATTGGCCATATGGGTTCTTCATTACTTTTGATTCGGACATAAAAACAAATCCTTCGGCGTTCATGAGTTGAGCGGCGATGAAAATCCTTCGGACATAAAGGAAGAAGGTGCTCTCGGCATCCTGAATCTCACCCCAACCTGATGACGTCACTCACCCCAATACAAACTATCCCATGTATTAGGTAGAATGGGTTGGCTTATATAGCCCTTCCCGAGCGCCTTATAATATTACAAAGGCGCTCGGGGGCGACACATGGACGGTGAATAGGGTGTCCACGTGTCCTCCATCCGAAGGATGGATGGCCCGGATTTTATTTGGGGAGGAGAGAGAAATGGCAACCCAGGACCTGGGTTATATGGCCCGCCACGCGGGCCCCACTTGTGTCCCCCATGTTCTGATAGGAACGTGGGCTGCTGTACCCTTTTGCCACGTGGCCGAAGGCCACTGGCCGCCCGAGAGAGCTCGGGCCCACCAAGATGAACAGTCTATTGGGTCGAGTAGCTAACAGTGCCTCCGGGGCACTGTTGGAATTTGAATTTAAATTGAAATTCGAAAATTCATTTTCGAATTCCCCCCCCCCACGTCGAATTTCGAATTTTGAATATTCCCGCTCGGGTCGGGATGGCTGACACATGTCCCCCGCCCGGTGGTCGCGATGCGCGACACATGGCAGAGGGAGAGGACGATAAATAGGGAGGATTCCTTGCTGGACATGCCATGTTCCAGTATATTGCTCGATACGGTGCGTTTTGAAGGGCAGAAGAAATGGCAAACATTAGGGACATGGCAGGATTCTTCAGGGTCGTGAGGGACTGCGGCATGGAGCACGTAGTGCTCCTCGGCATGTACTTCGCACTTCGCATAGGGAGCTTTCGATTCATCCGCGAATTGGATCGGCTGTTCAAGGCGGTTGAGGAGCTGAAGGATACCTTGTCGGATTCAGATGATGGTGCGGATGATTCCAGCTCCACCGGGAGCAATTGAACCCCATACCGTAGAAGAAGTGAACTGAAGAGGAGGAATTGAACCCCCGGACTCGGGAACAAGCTTCCATTGGATGATGAAGTGGACCCCACATGCACAGAGAAATACGTAGAAATGTAACGTAGTAAACGATGTAGTATTTGAGTATTCATACATACGTAATAGGGTGGGGGGTGGGGGGGTCCCTGCCGGGGGCTTTCTCCCTCCAACCTTCCTTAGCCCAATTAGATCCTCTTAGTATAGGCTGAATAGTAAAGATTGGCACAAAAAAAAAGGAAAGAAAAAACTACTTAGCAATTATAGCTAACTGCCAATGAACATAACTCCATCACTTAATTTTCAGGAGGTCCTTTAAAGTGTACTTCTGTCTTGATATTTGAATGTCGGCATTAAGAGTGATTTATAAATTGGTGTGATGCTTGATTTGAATCCCTTGGCGGCCAGAAGCAACCACAAATATCAATTGATCATTACTCGTTTGGCACCCGGTGGTTGACTCTTTCTAGAATTATGAAATGCATGTTCACTTCTTTGGTTCTGAGATCAAACCAATGTATATATCTTTTATTTATTTATTTATTTTCTTTGATTTAGCTCTATATAATAATTGCAAGAAAAATTTAAAAAAAAAAGATTCTTTAGAGTGGAATTAAGACAAAATTTCTACAAAAACAAAGACATTTTTTATTATTAGGAGATAATTTAACATGAAGGGGAGAATTTGTGGACTGTTTACGAATATTTTCAAAATTATCATCTGACCAAAGTTGAATTCATACGTGAACTACTGAGCAAACTTGGAAAAATCTTTTAGGCAGTGCCCTCTAAATTTGAGGGTATAAAATATCATTTTTTTCTCTTTTATTATTTAATCGGTGTCCTTAAAACGCACAATTTTTCCATTTTAAGGCACATACTCAAAACTTATCCTCCTTAATAAATGCACCAAGACAATCCTATGAAAAACAATTACAACTTTGGCTTGGCTTTCAGTTTTTCTAAGCATCAACTTGAAAGCCAAGTCATTTGTTCAAGGCGTTGAGTCAAATTCACTTCGATCTTCGGTATGTAGCAAGTGAATTGTTGACATCTTTTCAGCTTATATTAACCGAATGATCATCCCAAATTTAAAATATCTATGTACAGGACCATACCCAAAACAACTTGCCTCGAACCAATTTGATGAAAAAGAATGGTAAAAAAAATAGAGAGATGGCTGATAAGCCTTTGGATGTTATTGTGACAAAAAGAAGTATGGAGTTAAAGATAGCCAGAATCTTTATTGGAAATATACAAAATAAATTACTAATATTTTGAGTGATCTACTATCACCAATTCCACAAGATGAGAGGCTAGAGCTATAGTCAAAACAGAATTCGCAGAAGAGGACAGTGGCTAGAAAGAGTTATTGTCTTCTGCCTGTAAATAGAAACATCTTAATTGGCCATGCATGCCATTTTTAGGTATAACAACTTCTTCAAAACTTCCAATATTAGAACTAAAATTTGGCAATGCTTTCAGTTTTTGTCATTCTGCTTTCCTTTTATCAGATTTATGCCATTGATCCATACTAAAAATTTAGCCAAACCAAGCATCCTTTTGGAAATGCAAATTCTCCTTAGTTAGGCAGCAGGGAGATAGAATTAGCTTTAAGCTTGCAAAATTTGCAACCAAACTGATACATGATGTTAAGTGGGAAAGAACCTTCCCCCTGTGGTTCAAAGGAGCATCACAGTCCTGATGGAGCAGTTGCACCCTATTGTATACTCGTTGTAATGTTGTCTAGTATGAATATATAAGAAAACGACATTTTGACAAAAAAAAAAAGAAAAGAAAATCTCCCTCCTAGAGGACCTATAGGCCCCGAATCAGTTGCTTTGTGTCAGTGATGGCAGAATTTTGAAATACCAAGGCCCAACTGTTGGTTTCGTTGATTTTGTATTTGTTGCACCAAAAAGGGACCATTATTTTCATAGTACATATTTGTGGTTATGCCTCCCAAATATTTTGAGTATGCATTTTTTTAAAAAAAAAAAAACTTTTTTATTTCAATTGATGGAAATAAGACAGTACATATGTCGATCAGACTCCCTTTCCGTGTCACAGGTAACACGAAGCATATGACCATCATGCAGGCATCCTTTTAATTAGCCGGAAAGACGGGAAACCTGATCTATCCAACCTAAGTGCCCCTCTCGCAAGCTGAGGGAGCATACATGGTTAGTTATAACTCTTCATCCGGACAAGAGGGTGCAGGAGGCCTTCATTGGCGAGGATGTCTGCCACCGTATTTGTCTCGCGAAAGCAATGAGAGAAATGCCCTGAATCCTCCTCTAGCTGCCATATATGGAATACCTCTCTTCGAATCTGCCACGGACACTGTAACCGGCGTTGCAATATACCAACCAATACCAACGAATCGGATTGTACTCGAACCTGTGTGAATCCTCTCTGATGACAAAGACGAAGACCCGCTAACAAGGCCAATACCTCCGCACGTAAACTCGTACTAACCCCCAGGCAAACTGAATAGCCAATCAAAAAGCGACCCTCTGAATCCCGGAGAACACCACCCCCGCCACTTACTCCCGGGTTACCCTTAGACCATCCGTCTGTATTAAGTGTCGCTATCCCCGTGCCTGCTGCCTGCCACCGAACAATTCTGCACTGAAGCGGCACTGGGGGTGTGGATAGCCTATCAAAAAATTGGTCAAAAGGCAGGCAGAGATTCCACCTGTTTACCTCGCTGGAGACTGCCAACACAACATCCTGGATAATACCATGACAGATGTCTCCTGATGACAAGCTAACCCCCTCCCTGACTGCTTTGTTTCTTGCCTTCCAAATATGCCAGCAGATAAAGGATGGGAGAATGGAGACCACCACCCGTCTTTGACCCTTTGACTGGCTGGACAGCCACCACATCACCATTCTATCGCACACCCGACCCTGAGGCGAACCTATTCCACAGACGGCTCCAAAGTAACTCCATTCCTCCCTTGCTAGTTGGTCTGATGAAAAAATATGCTCACTCGACTCCCCTGTCGCCGAGCGGCAACAAAAACACTTTGATGGTAATTGAACCCCAAACCTACCCAAGGCGTCATTGAGCGGCAGCCTCTGTAACAATAATCGGAGCATAAAAAAGGATACCTTCAAGGGGAGCTGCCGATGCCAAATGTGGGAAAAAATCCAGGATGCGCTCCGCACTTGCCTGACCTCTTGGAAAGCGGATGATAACGAAAACTGCCCGGAGGCCGACGGCATCCATACCAACTCATCCGGCCGCTCACCAACTGGGGGAGGCTGCTGTAATATCAAATCCATGATGTCCGTGGGAAAATGGCGAGCAAGGAGCAGTGAGCTCCATCGTCCATCTACCAAAAAATCCTTGAATGTCAGGGTGTCCCGAACTGGGACTCTGTGGAAGAGAGCCCCGCTACCCAACCAGTTGTCATACCAAAAATCACATGTTCCCGAATTCACCAACCACCGCATGGACAGTTCCGCGTGACGGCTCACATTAGTTAGCCGTTTCCAAATAGCCGACGCCCCTGCAGTATACTCCACCTGACACGGATGAGAATGGCGACAATATTTTGCTAGCAAGAACTTAGCCCATAAAGAATCCCCCCTACGGAATTTCCACCATAACTTCAATGAGAATGCCGTATACACGTCTCGGAGTTGTCGGAAACCCACTCCCCCCTCCTCCGTTGGAAAGCACAACTGATCCCATCGAATCCAATGATACCTAGGTCCCCCCTCGCTTGATCCCCACAAGAAGTTAGAACAAACCTTCTCAATCATGCTAAACACTGAAGCCGGTAATACTGCGGCCGATAATAAGTGCAAGGGAATAGAAGAAAGGACATGTTTGATAAGCACGAGCTTGCCCCCCTGGAACAACAGCTTGGACTTCCATGAAAGAATTCTCCCAAGTACAGCGTGACTCACTTCCCCAAAATCCGATGCCTTACTCCTTCCGAGGTATAGCGGGAACCCTAAGTACCGGATAGGAGATTGCAGCTGAGGGAACCCTGTAATACGCTCGATAGTCCTCCACCGTGCTATGGGGGTGGACGGTTGCACCACATAACCACTCTTTTGCCCATTTACCTGTTGACCGGACGAACTTTGATATAATTCCAACACCCGAATAATATTCCGTAAAGCACGAGCAGATCTATTAGTAAAAATCAACACATCATCCGCGAAGGCCAAGTGCGTAACTGGGGAACACCCCAACGGTACTTTGAACCCCATAAAACCAGCCTGTGCTACAACGTTGTTTAATGCCCTAGATAGAACCTCTGCCCCTAGCACAAACAGCGCGGGAGATAAAGGATCCCCCTGTCTTAGCCCCCTCCTCGATTGAAAGAAACCATAGGAGGCCCCATTGATAATAACCGAAAACCGCACATTTGAGATCAGTCTCCACACCATATCAATAAATCTTTCCCCAAACCCGAAACGCCGCAAAACATTGATCAGGAATAGCCAAGATACCCTATCATAAGCTTTGGACATATCCAATTTTAAAGCAGCATTTCCTCCCCTCGAAGCCTTGCGTATCCCTGACACTAGCTCTTGTGTGAGCAGATAGTTCTCAGTAATGTTCCGTCTCTTAACAAAGCCAGTTTGCTGATGCGACACCAGGCACGGCAAGAGGGAGGCCAATCTATCCGCCAAGATCTTGGATAGCACTTTATTGAAAAAAGTGCACAGGCTAATCGGTCTAAATTTCGAGAAGTCCTGAAGGTTGGGCCCTTTTGGGATCAATATAATGGAAGTGGAGGTAAAGAACCGAGGAATCACAGCCCCACAAAAAAAACTCAGAATAGCATTAAATACCTCCGGCCCAATCACCTCCCAAGCGAAAGAAAAAAACCTACTCGTGAAACCATCCGGGCCCGCTGCACTCTCCCCATCGATTGCGAAAATGACCCTCTTCACCTCCTCCATAGTCGGGTCGGCCTCCAAGCGAGCACTCTCCTCAGCTGTAACACATGTTGGGATCACCTGCAGCAAGTCCTCCGCATTACCCGCTGGCTCAGAGAAAAGATCCGAAAAATAGCTCACCGCTTCATTTGCTATCTCCTCGTCAGATTCCAACCACACTCCGTTTGCGTCTTTAATCCGGTGAATAATCCCTTGCGTTCTCCTCTGCCTCAAGCTAGCATGAAAATATTTGGAATTGCAATCACCGTGGTGCAGCTATTTCACCCTTGCCTTCTGCTTCCAGTAGTGTTCTTCCACAGACAACGCATTATTGAGCCATGCTTGAGCCCGATGAAGCTCCACCTGAGCGTCATCAGAGCCCTCAGTCTCCAGTCTTGCCTCTGTCCGGCGCACAGCAGCCTCTGCCTCCCGGGACGCGTCAAAAATGTTCCCGAAAGTATGCTTGTTCCACTCCTGGATGGCCCTTCTAGTACTCAGCAATTTCGTCCATAGGATCTTCATGGGTGAACCCTGGCACTCCCACTGCCAGGCAGTACGAATGACATCAAGTAACGAACCATTGGAAGTCCAGACATTAAGGAATCGGAATGGGTGTGGCTTGCTATCCAAACGGGACGCAAAAGATATTTTTAACGGAGCGTGATCAGAAGGATGCCTAGCTAAATGAGAAACTGCAACAGATGCAGGGAGGTCAGAGCATTCCTCATTAATCAGCAATCTATCCAATCTCTTCCAAATTCTCGCCCTGCCCTGACGGTTGTTACACCAGGTGAATGACGACCCCGAAAAACCTACATCAAACACCTCCGCTCCTCCAATGAACGACACTCCAAACTCGAACTACCAAAGGACGTGCCCCCTCTTTCTTTCCCTCAGTGAGCATAATATGCATTAAATCCCCACAAATATCACACGGTTGGGGAATTGTTTCAAGGAACCAAGCTTGCATAGCTCCTTACGCTCTCTCTAATGTTACTTTTGGCGTGAAAAAAAGAGAGTCGTGCACATGAGCTTCAACGATATGTGAAATAAAATGAAATGTGCTGATCCGATATTACCAAGACTAGAGCAGTAAAAGGCAAAATTATAAAACCCAAATGATCCTAATCGATAATAAGATGATCACTTACAATGCGATCAAAGATGCTTAATCGGGATTGACTCCCACATTCTAACATAGGTTAGGCTGGGCAGAGATACTACAATTGGAAGTTAATTCGAAAGAATTCAATTGTTATTTAAGTCGTTGTCTATATAGGAGGCTTGGAACCCCCCTGAATGTCCAGAAAAGAGCATTATCATGGAAAAGAACCTGGAGAGTTGCTGGATGAGCGTCGATCGTTGACCGTACTTGCTATCTTAAGGAAGAATTCCCCGTCGAGATCCCCTAGTTTGACTTGTTTAGCAGTTGCGGTCCCATCCCAACACTGCCAGGACGCTGAATCTATTATTGACTGCTCATCAGCGGTGCGTGAATCCCAATGGCTATAATGGTTCTTGGAGAAAATTTTCTTCTGCCACGTTAACCGATCTCCCTCTCCATCGCAAGCTCCACGCCAGCTTCCTCACATTCGGTATTGCACTGTCCATGAGCAGCTAACACCACTCAACATGCATACCCTCCTCCACCGCGCCACCAGAACTGTTCTGCTACCATCGGCACCCATTTCATCTTCCCCGTACCTCTGTGGAAGTACTGTCTTCCAGATGCTCGTATTACGCTCAACCGCCCACGTGGACTTGCCTCTCCACCAACTGCCATGCTCCCAACCGTCCTGATACCGACGTCATCCCCCGACTGCAACCGAAGTTCATCCCCCCACGTGCCTTACTGATCCTTGTGCTACAGTTTGGGTTCTCCCATGGTAATTTCATGCTTTGAGCACAGCCTGCCGCTTCTGCCCCTGATGTGTCTACTCCCTCCACTCTGCCCAAATCATCAGCCCTGCCCTGTGGAATACGGTTGGTTTTCTCGCCAACCATACCCATCGCTTCCCCCTCCGCCACCAAGCCATCCTTCAGCTTGTCCACCTTCGTCTGCGTGGTTGCTGCTGTTACTGCCCCAGGCGGAGCATTACTCGTTCCAGCATTTGCATGCGATGGCTGCGATACCCCATCTCCCCTTGATGGCTTAATCTTCAGGCCCGGGTTCTTAATCCTGCACTCAGCCACAACGTGCCCCTGGTGGAAGCAATGTTCACAGTATTTCGGTAAATTTTCTGGGATGAGCGGCTGCAAAAAACCCATCCTCTCCCCAAACGCAATCCACACCCTACTTGGCAGTGTCTTCACTAAATCTACTTCTACACAAACTCTAGCCACATTTGGTCTTGATCCCTTCGCCGTCGCCGCATCCACACAGAGGGGACGCCCCAAGCAGCCAACAATAGAAAATAAACATTCCTTATGGAAGAGATGTACTGGCAACTTGGGAAGAGCAAACTAGACTGGAACAACCGAATCTTCCCTATCCACATGGAAATCAATTGACCATTTGAATACTCTCATGGGAGCCTTGTTAATACTCCAGACTCCCCTCGACCACACCCGGTAGTAATCTGCCTCGTTTGACAAGCGAATCAGTATGTGTCTTCGATCCAACAGCCCAAGAGAAAACTCGGCTTTCAAGTCAAGAGCATGAAAAAATTTTCGCAAATCATCCATAATCGGGCGGTCCCTAGAAAACTTACCCACCAAAGCATATTGAAACGGAGCGGCAATGCGCTCAATATCTTCCATAGAGAAACTGACGGCTGGTTCTCCACGATGGGAAGAAAGAACCCCCTGCACCCTTGGGCCTGAGGATGAGGAAGACAAAGACGCAAAAGATTTCGACTGGAATTCCACGGCTGCTCTAGACGAAACAACGTCTGCAAAGGACGGTACTCCAATCTTCTGGGCGGCAATAGGAGGGATCCCCTCCCCCGTGGAGGAAGGACCGGTGGCCATGATGGCCAGTGACAACCTACCTTGCCAAAAAAGGAAATGAGCCTAGGGTTTTTTCTATAAAAGAAATGTTATTTGCCTCCTCGAACAATATTTCTTTCCAGTATGCATTAATCGATGTATAAACATATTTTAAGTCTATATTTAACTCTTTACTTTTTCCACTAGTGTTCATAAAATGGATAAATGAGGTTACTCTGGTTAGTTCTACACATGAAATGGCAGGCGTGTTTGTAATTAAACCACATTGAACCAAAGTTGTTTTTGGCAACTTCTCCTCCTAGTGATCTTATACCAAATTGCTTGATTTGAAAATAAAATCTATAAGAATAATTAGTAATTGGATCACAACCAGCAAAAGCTTGTTCAAACACTTAATTCTTCGTTGGAATGATGAAAAACCAAAATAGACACAGATTAAACTATATAAACGTTAAATTTAAAAGTAAATCTTGTATATATTGATCATGTATATACTATCATTGCATGTGTAGTCCATTAACATCCCTGATTAGTCATTCGTAGCTTTATCAAATGCTTTCCTCTGGAAAATAATAAAGTTGTCAATTTCTTTCATTTTTTGTAATCATCAATTTGTTTCTAGCTAAGTATGCCTATTGAAGCCTATGTAGTACATGTTCGATATGATAACATATATGAGGAATTTAATTCATCATGTTTCTCTAATGTAGGAACAAGCAGTTTTGTGATGGTGTAACAGATCCAAATTTTGGGCCAACATGTGGAAGGATTCTAGGAATTAGTTTCGACCCTATTAGTGGATCTTTGAATCTGGCGGACACATTCTTTGGTTTTGCAGTCGTAAGTCCAAATTGGGGGGGGGGGGAGCTACAATAATTGCTACCAGTGCAAAATGGTGTTCGATTCAATTTTCTCACTGGCAGTGGTGTTAAAATTATATAGTTTAGGAATTAAAACGTCCATTTTATAGTTTAGAGACCAAAATAAATATTTGGATATAATTGAAAGATGCAAAATAGAATTAATCTGAAGAGAAAAGATACAACTATTTAATAAGATTTGAATACACAACAGAAGATTAATAAGAATTCGAAAATGATATTCGCACACCTTGACATCCACATTGTCTCATTACTGTAAATTAGCTTAATATGCAATAAAAAAAAATAAGGTACCAAAGTTCTGCAGATATTAATAAGAGGTGTTTGTGTACCACTAGAAATGAAAGTAAAGTTAAAAAGAATAGAACAGTGCAAAAGGAACGGTTAGATTGACCTCCAAATTCATCAAATATGTCCTAGCCAGCAGCCCAAATGAGCTTTTGGCAAGTTTTAGGCCCAAGAAGTGTCACGATTAGTGGCCCGAAGGATTTACTTAGTCATGGGAGTAATAAACAATTCTCGTGAGTTGTGAGGATAGATTAAAACATCAAAAGAGAAGAAAATGAAACCCAAATCCCTCAATCCAAACGTATCTTTAAAGATTCCTAATTTAGCTCCAATATGCCAAAACGGGTTCACACGAGTAGGGCTGCAAGCGAGCCGAGCCGAGTCGAACTTTGAGCTAATCGAGCCGAGCCTCGACTAAATTTTACCAAGTTCGAGTTCGAGCTCGAGCTCGACGAGCCGGCAATTTTCAAGCTCGAGCTCGACTCGAATCAAGTCGAGCCGAGCTCGAGTCGAGCTCGAAAAAAATAAAAAATAATTATTTTATTTTTTAAAAATAAATAAAATAATATTTTTTTCTTAATAAATAATAAAATATTAAGGATATATACGTAATTTTACTATGAAAATAAAAAATAAAAAAATAAATATATAATATACGTAATTTTATTATTAAATAAAAATAATAAATAAATATATATATATACGCTTAATATTCTGAACTCGAGTTCGAGCTCGAGCTCGATTAATATCGAGCTCGACTCGAGCCGCTCGCGAGTGGTTCGATTCGTTTGCAGCCCTACACACGAGATACTTTGCCCCCACCTTACGACTTCCTAATTTGGCAGTAGGACAATTTCCTAATTTAGTTTTACTTTTCTTAAAAAACTAACTCTCCTCGCCGCTTTAGATAGACTTCCCTATTGATGAAAATATCATTAATGCAGATGTGTATATAATATAACTAATTAGAGGTAATATAACTAATTAGAGGTTTTTAATTCAAACAATGACTTCTAAACAATTGCGTGAGATGTTTAGTTATGGACCCAAATTGATAATCAATCATAAACCCACAGAAAATATTCAAGAAAAACAATCAAAGAGGCAAAGGAATTTTTCTATTGATGAAAATCAAGACAAGAAAACCCAATGGACAGAGGCTTCGCTCTGTATTGTGTCTTATGCGGCTCTTTTGTCTACATACGAAGAAAAGAAACAAAACAACTCGAGGCTACGGCACACTAAGGCCCTATTGCCCCTATTGGCTTTTTCTAGTACGCTATGACTCCTGTTACTAATAGTAAAGGGAATAATCCCATACAACTCCAGCTCCACTAACCAAATTACATAATATCAACTAGCCAATTAATTAATGACACATGGCTATACTAATAAAATAATACTTGATTTAATTTTTTTTCTACATTCAGGATAGTACATATAAAATGCAAATAAAAAAATCTTAAAAGAGTCAGACCTAAAAGTCAAGGCAAAAGCTAAGTAAGGGGGTAACTGAACTTTATCAAAGTTTTAGGGGAGGCATGAAGACTGCTTTTTACAAAAAATTTCAAAAAAGAAAAGTCATCGGCCCTAGTTGAATTGAAATTGGAACTAATGGAAAAAAATTAAATGTTGGATTTTTTGTAAACCAATAGCCCTCTAAATTTTGGGGGATAAAAAGATTTGTTTTTTTTTTTTCAATTAAGTGTCCTAATTCCAAGTACACATACGCCGAAGACTCAAATTCACTTGTAGAACTTTGGTTCCTTCGCAAAGCCCACGACGCAGTCTTTACCTTTTTCATATGTTCAAATCCTTGAGCCAATTTAACTTGGAGCTTCGGTACGCAATGAATAAATTTTTTGACCTTTTGCAAACTACATTAAATGGATGTTTAAAAGAAAATTAACATACCTATAAAGAGGGCCACAATAGAAGCGACTTGCTGGGATCCAATTTGAAATAAAAAGGAATTAAAAAAAAAAAAAAAGAGCTGAAGCAAAAGGAGGCGAGGTCCATGTTTATAACTAGATAGGAGTGTGAGAAAAAATGTACAAATTAAAATAAGAATATTTTGAGTATTGATTGGTGGCTGCAAAATACAAGAGGCTAGAACTACAGCCACCCAACCCAATTTTTCTAGGAGTTTGGCGGAAGAGGACAGGTTTCTTGTTACCGTTATGGGCTTCTGTCTATATATAGCAACACAACAATTAGATTGGCAATGACACTTCAGGTATAACAATTTTTTTTTAGTAATAGAACTATAACATTGGCATTGCCCCTTTGAGCAGCAGTAGTTTCCAATAGTAGAACATTGGAAATGCTTTCCATTATTATCATTTTGCTTTTCATTCGTCATATACATGCCATCGATCCATACCAAAAATTTACCCAAATCAACCTCCCTCCTGGAGGACCCATAGGCCCTGAATCAGTTGCTTTGAATCGATTCAATCAAGGACCCTATGTCGGAGTTAGTGATGGCAGAATTCTGAAATACCAAGGCCGAACTACTGGTTTTGTCGATTTTGCTTTTGTTGCACCAAATAGGTACGAACTTTTTCATTGTACATCTTCATGTATATGCCTCGAAAACATTGCACGTCTAAGTGCTGATGACAAAAAATGTATTCATGAATAATTAAATCTTCTTCAGTTAAAGGCTAATTCGATTTGTTCCTCTTAGCTCTGCATTTGATAATTTGGCGGAATACTGAATTTTGGTTGTTTGGATAAATGTTCTCACAGCAGCTGTCTGTCAAAAATGCTCCCGTGAACTTCTTGAACCCCAACTCACAAAATTTATCAGGTTTATCAAATCAGACTTTGCACTTGGTTGATGAGCAAGCTGTTACGCGACGGGTGAAGCATGATACTCCATTTGCTCCTAAATTAAGAGGAACTTTGTCCCTAAAAATGATACTCCACTTCGACAGTCAAATTGGACAAAAAGCCAGAAAGGCTAATTTGTTTCACTGAAGGGAATGGCAGTACAAATACATTCCAGTCACTGAAGTGCATAATATCTGCTTAATGTTTCCAACTATTTGACAAGTTAATAGGCCAGAAAATAACCATTTTTGTGCCTTTAATTATTCTTAGCCAACACATATAGTTGTCAACTTCTGTTTAATTTGCTTCCATTGATAACTAATGATGTCTGCGTAGTTCGAGTTCGCTGTGACAACTTACATGCGGGATTCTAATTCTCCAGTTCTCTTTTCTTCAGGAACAAGCAGCTTTGTGATGGTGCAACGGACCCAGATTTGGGGCCAACTTGTGGACGAATTTTGGGAACTAGTTTCGATCCTTTCTCTGGACAACTCTACATGGTGGACACATTCTTTGGTCTTGCTGTGATTGGTCCAAATGGTGGGAAAGCTGCAATAATTGCTAACAGTGCAAATGGTGTCAAATTCAATTTCCTCACTGGCTGTGATGTTAATCCAATTTACAAGGGAACTCATCATTACAAATGGAAGTCAAACATTTGACATAAGGTACGTCTTTTAAACAATAATGGTAAACTGCAGTAGAAGTTCCTAAATTGCAGAGTACGACATTTTGGTCACAATTCTGGCTTTGTTTTCCCAAATTTTTAATTATTCGATTAATTTTAGTTTTGCTATATAGGACTTGGAGAAGGTTGAGTAGTCTTTGGTCAAAAGAAAAGATTAGGAACCACTCGGGGGGTGCAACCACCACTTCTAAAAGATTAGGTTCTCCCTTTTTTTTTTTTTTTTTTGTCAAACGAGAGAAACCAACACACACACACAATTAGATTACACTAAGAGGTTACATGAAAGACGACCCGAAAGTAATCTAAGGTGGGACCCACAGAGAACCTCCATCCAGCCAATTGGTGACAGGAGGAGGCCCCCACGGACCTTAAACCCAGGGAAACTTCCCCACAATCTTTCAACGTGGGAATGGACACCCATACCCCCCCCCCCCGAGCACTCTCTCACCATAGCATGGTTTTTTTCTGTCAAACGAGAGAAACCAACACACACACACAATTAGATTACACTTAGAGGTTACATGAAAGATGACCCGAAAGTAATCTAAGGTGGGACCCACAGAGAACCTCCATCCAGCCAATTGGTGACAGGAGGAGGCCCCCACGGACCTTAAACCCAGGGAAACTTCCCCACAATCTTTCGATGTGGGAATGGACACCGATTAGGTTCTCCCTTAGCATATTGAAAGTTTTAATATTGTCCTTAAATGCATAAAATTTGCCTTGTCAAAGGACATTTTCTGATTCTATCCATGTTGCTGGGGGATTTTTTTTTTTGCTTAAACTCAGAATTCGAAGAACAAGGGCATCGGTCACTAACATCGAGAAATTTAATCCCAGATAAAATTTATTCAAGGTCAAGGACCAGGTATGTTATATGGGTTCTCTTGCTGTCTTCCCTCTTGTGGTTTTAATCAGCAAGTTGACTCATGAGGTGGAAAAACTCTAAAATCATTGGTAATACGAATTAAAACTGTGACATATATTCCTAAGAATATCGTAAATTTTTGTCGCCATTTTTGCGATATTATGTCAAAAGTAAAGCTAATTGATCCTTGAAAAGTTCTGCTAGAATGAATTACTTTTTAGATTCCAAAGCATTGCTTATTCGTAATTTTTTCAACTTTGTTCCTTACATTGGGAATTCCTTAGTCATGACACAAAGTTCAGTTTGGTAACTCGACTTTCCAAAATCCTGATGCGTGTTTCGTTTACGTTTTCTGTTTTCTACTTGTTTATCTATTTTGATACAGAGTAACATTTTGGCTAATACTTTCTATTATTTACTTATTTCGTTTGTTAATGGAGAGTTCAGGTATTAGCTTTTTTTAAAAAGGTGTAGCTAATTCAAGAAATCATATAAATCAATTGGTGCAATAATTGTGATTGTCATTATTAATATACGAAGTTAAATGCAATTTAGGTGTGCTAACAAATGCTCCTATGATATTGTGAATCGACCACTCATCCTTATTGGCCTTAATTGACTATCACTAACCGAGAATATATAAGCACTCAAGAAATATTAAAAATGACGAGCACGGGTATACATATAACAATTAGTTTATCTATAGTCAAGTTTTACATTTATAACATCCTAAATATCCCACACGCGATTTTTTACAAGTATACGAGTCGAGAGCGAGTATAGGGTATTAAGGGTCGATTCCACAGAGAAATTTTCCATTACCAGTGATATTTGAACTCCTTTATTATTTAGACTACCATAAACATAAAAGTAATGATAATAACACTAAAAAGCTCCTAGATGTATGGAATCTCTTACTACTCTTGTAAGTGAGATTATCAGTTAAGTGAATACTATTATCTTGACTAATTATGGGGTAATTTCCTAATATATGTGAAAGCTACTCTCGTAGTGAATCAACTATACTTGTAACTAAATCATACCTACTCTCGTGATTATGAAATTAAAAACAAGTTCATTTCTTCTATGAAATTACATGAAACAAGTCACTAAAGCCACAAAGATGCTCCTCTACTCTCGTGAGTGAACTCCCTAAGTTTATCACTTCCTTGAACTAGTGTTAAACTCCAATTCTCATTGCAAACTTAACATCTTTAGATAATCACAACTAATGGCCGGTTAATCATGATTAGAAAAGCAAAAGTGATAAACAACTTGCTCAAAATAATATCATCAAATAACCAAGTAAACATCACTAACAAGATATAGAAAGTTCATCCATAACTCTAGGCATAAACTTTAACTAAACATGAAGAAAAACAAATCCAAACTTGTATTATAATTAAACATGAACTTAAATACAAAAGAGAAAGTGATAGGAGAGATGTAACCCTTATCACATGAGTTTCAAATTCTCCATCTTTGCTCCTCAATCTTCATCCAAATCTAACTACAAATACAAGAAAGAAAAACTACACTAACTATTCTATACTATCCAAACTAATGAACTAAGGAAATTCTAGTAAAAGCTACATTTTTAGTGAGTTTCTCCAGCCTTCCAAAGCTTTTAAAATATCCTCCAAAGATTGCTATTTTTAGAGAACTCAAGAGCCAAATGAGTTGTTTCTAGTTATCATTTTTTACTCTTGAAACTCCCATGAGTTGTCTTTCCAAGTTTCCACATTTTTCTTGATCAGATACAATTGGAATTGATAGCTGGAATTTAGCTAGAAAAGTTGTGTGAAAGTAAGGCAAGTTGATAAGTAAGTTGCAAAAAACAAAAGAGAATACAGGACCTCAGGAATACGCAACTTGAAGTCACGTATTGATAGCTCGCGTTTTCGCTTCTGTGCATTTGGCACCACTTCAACTGCTATTTTCTCAATGATGGAAGCCGAACTAACTCTTGTGCAAAACATGAAAGTTGCAACCCTTTGAACTAGCTTTCCAATGCCTCAAGAATCATCCAATTTGGAGTCTGTGGACCAAGAAATAACCAAAATACCCTCGACTGGTCAGAGCTCTATTTCAGCTTTCGACAACAGAGTTATACTTCTGTATTTTGACTTTTTGAAGAGGAACATGACTGAACTGGACTTCGATATCTTCATACCAAATGTAGATCTATCTCTTAGTTTCAAAATGGTTCAAGAATCATCTCAATATAATGCTTGTAACTTATGATATAGCCGAAATACCGCAAGGTATCAAAGTTAGAAAGCTTCCTTTTATTCTTGATTGCATTTCCTCTTATGCACTTCATATTTTATTTTTAACACTTCAAACTATCATCAATCAGCCAATTATCTTATCAATTCATGCCATTTGATGATTGAATCATTAAACTGACAAAAACATGAAGTTTTCACCATTAAAATCCATAAAAATGTAATTTTTATCACTTTAAACCACAAAATGCATATTTTCACTGGAATCCTAGTTAATTAGCTATAAAAGTACTTATGTGAGGACCCGTACATTTCCCTTATTTTTATATTATTTTATTTTACTTTCCCACATGCATTTTCTTCATTATACCTTCTTATATTGATTTTTTCAGACATTTTATAAGTGAGTAGAGTTTTTACATCATTTTTCTAGTTTAAGTTAGTTCATATTAAGTTTGAAGCGTATTATGGATGTGGAGCCCGCTAGTGTGCTAAGTGCGATAAATTTTTGCCGATTAATTGAAGTTTTGTATAAAGGAATATTACTGTACAAGGTGTTGGGAGACAATTAGAGGTTAGTTAGATAAATTACCATTGGTAGACAAAAGGATAAGATTAAAACCCTAAAAAGGAGCCAAGTGTCACTATGCTATTAGAAGTTGGACTTTTGACCAAGGTTAGTAACTTTACTAAAATCAGATTTTTGACCAAAATTCATTCATTTTCTTGTCTCCTTTGGCCGAAATTAGTGAGAGAGAAACTAAGAGAGTTTCTTCAACTTCAACTTCAATTCTTGCTCCAATCTTGAGTTTCAACCGTTGAATTATCAAATTACTCCATCAAAGTTGCTTACTAAGGAGGATTAAAGCTTCTAGTGGAGGGATTTGTGAAAGAAAAACCCTAAGCTATCATCTTTCTTGAAGTGTCAAGGTACCTTGTTTGGAAACTTCCTCTTTGTTCTTGCTAATGTCAAATTAGTGGGTTTTAGTGGCTAAATATGCTATTGTATGGAAGGTTTTGTGGTTTGAAGTAGAGTTAGCCAAATTTCAGATTTTAGTGGGGATTTTTCTGATTTTATATGATAATTAGTGGTTGACCATGAATGATAGCTTGATATGGTATGAAATGAAGTCTTTGTGCGTTAAATACGATTGTTTGCGGAAAAATTTCGATTTTCTGCGGAAATTCCAGTTGTAGAGTTTCAATCTGCCCTGTCCTGACCAGCTTTATTCGTGCATGTTAGAGGCCGAATCAGACTTAGGTTAAAACATGAAAGTTGTAGCAAATGATGTTACTAGATGCCTGCAAAATTTCAGCTCAATCGGAGCACTGTAGCCCATGAAATGACCGAAATACCCTTGACTGCCCATAAGCCTTGTTTCGCGGACAGTTTTCTATCTTCGTGGAGATTTCAATTTTTGACTCTGAAAATGCATGATTTAGCTTTGGAGGCCTTCATAAGAAATGTAGGTATAGGTCTTGGCTTCGAAACGCCATAAGATACACCTCAATCGGACTTCGGTATCATGAGTTATTGTCGTTTAATCATAGTGCGGTTAACTAGTCTGATTGTGAGATGCTGATTCTGTAATTTGAAATTTTTACCTAGATACACTATGAACTGGACTGAGTGGTCTTCATCAAAGTTTTAGACCTTTATCTTAGCTTCGAAACGGTATAAATTTCACCCCAATCCGATAAGCGTAGCTTCAGTTGTGTCTGTTCCGCTAAGCGATGTCAAATCTGTCTTTTGTTTTCTGACTTAAACTTCATTTCCGGACATTTTCCTAACTTGAATTTGTACTTGTACGACTTTGAGCCTATTGAATGCCTATTGAAATGAGATTATTTTGTGTGTGGCTTTGGGATTGATTGAGGAAAACAGTGAAGCCATAAATGGCTGGAAAATAGGTAAATATAGAGGGCATGCTGCCCAAAATTTTAGGGCTACGCGATTCCTTCAAGTTGAGTTGATCTTGGTAAAAATGAAGGGTTTTGGGAGTTGTTTGTAACCTTAGGACCAACTGTTATCTTTTTGTTCAAAAGTCATAATTTATTCTTTTATTCTAGTACTTAACCTAGGAAGGCATACGACTTGTAGTCGAGTCTCATTGATGAATTCCATTTACTGGGTTTGTGGATATACGAACTATAATTATTTTATCTTGGTTATTTTAGGGTTTCTTGGTGATTAAAGCCACTTTGGGTAAAACCTTTTGAAGTATCTGTACTGGAACCGGTGAGTGTACCACTCCCCTCATTTGTTGCTTAACTTGGTTTCTGCACCTGCAATCTGTGATTTGAATGACTGTACCATCTGTTTATTCTGTTTGAGACGAGAGTGTACTTTATCACACTCGTTCTCTTGTCTGTCTGTATGCCTATTTACTATGTGTAATCTGTTATCTGTATTTGAGTCTGTTCGGACGTCGTTTGGAGGCTGGTATCCAACGACCTTTCTGTGACCTCTGAGCTCAACACCTGTGGCTAGTTACTCGAGTCGGGTCGGCAAGGGTCTGGTCGATTAGATAACGAACCACGGTAGTCTGTTTCTGGGAATCTTTGGGTATTGAGATTCTTGATTCCGGTATACTCGAGTATTACCATTTCTGTTTCTGTTGAGGTGTTCGGGTCCGGTAAGGGGTGTGTTCGGTGGACGGAAGTTGGTGTAAAGTGGGGTCTACGGACATGGTTGTTCTTTATAGGTTGACGGAGAGTCAACGAGTTTGGTTCAAGTACGGCAATGGGAATTTTGGCTCTTGAGAGCCACCTGTATCCTTTCTATCTAAGGTGTCTGTTCATTTCTCTATGTGATATGCACATGTGACTAATTGAACTTGAAATTCCATGATTCTTGACTGCTATTATTTTGGTACCTCATTGAGCGTAAGCCCATCATCTTCCCGTTATTTTTGTTTTCCTTTCAATGACAAACTTTGAATCCTTGATTTTGGAAGAAAGGGTCAAGCTAGTGTAAATATTATTTTGTTAAACTCTTCTGTAACCGAAACCCGAATTGTATTTTTAATTGTATGAATACTTTGGTTTGTACTTTAATTTAGTTAATTTGTTAAAGACTCCGATGTAAATATATTTATAAGTGTTTAACCTATTAAGTGTATTCAGTTGAGATTATGATTTTATAGTTTGGTAAGCATGTTCTCACCTTAGTAGTCTCCAATTGTTCATTTTTTTTGGGTCCTATCGCACGTGCTATATTGGGTTTGTATGATTTGACTCCGTAGTCCTGGCGAGAGTTGGGCAGGCGGTCCGCCGAACCCTTTGGTTCACCTTAGGGTGAGATAGGGCCGTCACAACTTAAAACACACCAAAACTAATTAATAAAACACATTAAAAACATGTAAAATATACTCTTATCAAAAACCTAAATAAGGACATTTTGATAGTTTTTAGGTTTCAAGTTTCCTAAAAATTTTAAAGCACTACAAGAATATTTCAAACCATTCAGCAATCTTACAAACAATTGCCTGCCAACATCTTTGAACATTCTTCTAAACAATTTCATGCAGAGATGTTATACAAGGAAACTTTACCTCCAATTCAAGTGGAAGACTGATGAAATATAATCCCAAAACAAATGAGGTGAAGGTATTGTTAGATGGGCTCACCACACCATCTGGACCTGTATTTAGCCACGATGGCTCCTTTGTCCTGTTTTCAGAGTCTGCCAACAAAAGAATCATCAATTATCGACTAAAGAAAAATTGATAGGGAGAAACACCTCGAAAGAGTCTACTAAAAAGTCCAATATGTAAGTCAGGGACCTAATTTTGATCCAAAAACTTAAACCATTAGGTGTCAGACCTTTACTTACATATTAACCTCTCTATCTCTATCTCTCGGACTAATGTGGGATATAATCATTTACTCATAAACCTAACAAATCTCCCCCTTTATGAGTAACCCCTCATATTAATCCCAAATTTGTAAGCTCTTCTTCGAACCCACTTTAATATTCAACGCAAGCCCACCTTATTACCTAAAATTACCTCTTCTCCCAAATATGGACACACTCTTCTTCAACATTTAAACTACATTCTGGACCCCTACCAACTTTTACCTCCTTAAAACTAGACAAATTCCTTAGCACGTTGGAGTTTCGGTCCACAATCAAGAAAAGAATTTTTACCGATCCAACTCCTAGAAGAATCCATTTACCCATGAATAGCTCAGTCTCGTAACCTGAATCTCTGATACCAATTTGATAGATCCCTGCTAACCTTTGACTCCTTAACACTAGCCAAACTCCGTAGCACTTTGGCATTTCGATCCACCATCAAGAAGAAAATTTTTGTCGGTCCAACTCCTAGAAGAATCCACATGTCCATGAGTAGCCCAGTCACGCAATCTGAAACTTTGATACCAATTTGATAGGGATAAACAAGAGAGTCTACTAAAAAGTTCAATATATAAGTCAGGAACCCAACTCTGACCCAAAAATTTAAACCATTAAGTTTCGAGCCTTTACTTACATATTAACCGCTCTATCTCTATCTTTTGGACCAATGTGGGATATAATCCTTTACTCATGAATTTAACAAATAATACGACTGAAGTTTTTCTAAACTAACAGCAGATCCAATCAAAATCAAGAGGGCACCAACATATGGAGAATATTGGGTGGCAGCAAATAACATTGTTTTCCAGCCACGATCGGTTACGCCTTTTGGTTACAAGTTTAATTTATTTAAACAAATTCTAATGACAGCATTTGCAAGCGGGATATAACAACACTCAGGTTAACATGCTGCAAGAATATGATATCAACGGAGGAACATTATACATCGGTTCACGGGATGCATCATATGTTGGCATATTTAATAAATGGTAAGCCACCATTTGATTGGCATTTGAAGCTTGAATTGGAGAATAACATGCGACATAGGAAGAAAAAATGTTATGGACAAATAGGAGAGCAAAACAATTGTATTTTGTACTTGAACACTACTTGAGACAAGCTTGATAATGAATAAAGTTCGTTATTTTGTTGTATTTTCGATCTTAATCTGTTGCTGTTTAGAAATAGGGTCTGATTTTCATTTGATTTTTCACTTGATTTTAGGTTCTATTTTTCCTGATATTCTAGTTAGTTTTGCTGATTTAATTTAGTACTCTTAATAAATAGCTTTCACTGGTAAAATTTCCTTCCAAACTTGTTCAAGTTATAAATTTTCCAAGAGGTCACTAAATCAGCACCCTCAATAGGGGGTGGAAAAGACTGATTCAAGAGATAGGCAAAGAGGAAGCCATTAAGAGAGAAAAATGATGGAATGGAACCAGAAAAGGGGACTGGTAAGAGGAAGTAGGGAAGTAAGAAAGGAAAGGAGAATAAAAGGGGATTATCAAGGTGTCGCGCCCCATTTTTAATAAAAATAAAGGTATAATAAGTGAGTGAAGTATGGTTTGAAAAAATGGTGATGTGTGTGAAAATGAAAGGGAAAGGCCATGGGATTTTGAAATGCGACGTTTTGGCAAAAAATAGTAATCTAAAAAGGTTTTGGTAAAATGTAGGAGTCGCCACTTGGTATTGAGTTAGGGTGTACCAAGTCACCCAAAAAATGTGGATTTAAATGCAAAACCTTTTTAGATTGACTCCAAAATCGACGATAAATCAGAAAAAATGGTTCGGGGGTCGCGGTTGAAGAGAGGGAAGGCAAAGACAATGTCTAAGGCACCCTCTCAACCTAGCTTAAGTTAGTTGCATGATTTAGTCATGATTTTTCTAATTTCTAACCAAAAGATGCATCGCATTTGGATGTAACTAATATGAATGCAATTCTAAACCTAATGAGGAATCGAAAGGGACAAATATCTCTTAGAGGCTCGAACGGACTAAATCACATGAGTTGTGATAGCCAAGGATAAGCCCTCCAAGAGGTCACGAGTAATGCTAATGACGAAAAAATGAATGGAATGAATGTATGCAATGTGAAAACATGAGCTCGTGTAAAGTGAAAAAAATAGTAATAAAAATAATAGTGTGTAAGTGGGAGTGTGCAAATGGATGTGCAAAGTAAGGTGAGTGAAGTGATAGTGTGAAGTGCATGTGTGCAAGTGATAGTATATAAAGTGCTAGTGGTAGAGTGAGAATGTGTAAGATAAGAGTCATGTGAAGTGAACATGTGGAAATAGTATATGAAGTGAGAGTGCAAAGTGATAGTGAGTAAATGAATGCATGAGCCCTAGAGAAATGCAAGCAAGACGGGTACGGGGAGACCCTAAATCGTGACTTTTACTTTTCCTTTTGGTTAGAAAAAGAATGATCGTGCTAAGGCTATTTGTAGCCAAACTCGTCCATTCCCCTTTCCAGAAGGGTAACTCCCTAACCTAATCAGGCAAATGACCCTAATGACTAGGGTGAAATGCAAAATCCTAAAGATCATACTTTGAATGTGGGAAAAGGGTAAAAGATCATGCAAAAACGTAAAAAATACTAAGAAAAATGCATGAAAATGTAGTGAAAACATGCGAGTATGTACTAGCGAGGGATGGCCCTATTGGGTCTAGCATTGGACTGGCCCTTTACTAACGCTCTCTCACAAGCATTGGACTTGTGAGCGATCGGGAATAAGTAACCATGACTAGCATTGGACTAGCCACGGTTATATCGTACATTTGCATTCACCATATATACACAGACAAATGGGTATAGTTAAAGCAAGTAGGCATGTGAGCACGTAATTCACCTAACACATAAGCATGCATATCTAGATGCTAAATCCTAGGAAAGCGGTGACACATAGCAAGTAAGCATGCAAATCAGGCAAGGCAAAATAAAGTAAAGGAAGCCCTATCTATTATATGAGGGAGGCCTACTACAATCTGGGGAAATAAATAAATAAATAAAAGAAATACCTAACTATTACAATTGTGGGATTTAATTGTCTTCCCCAAATAATTACAAATTAAATTAAAATAAATAAAGTTGAAACAAATAAAGCGAATAAATAAATAAATAAAACAAAACAAAACATTCAAAAGGCATGCAATTTAAACATGTAAAGTCACGTGGGGCACGTAAAGTCAAATAAAGTAAGAAATAAGGGATAGGGTGTACCTCCCTTGAATTGGAGCCCTAATGACATGAATTCACTTATTTACCCTCAAAAAATAAAGAAATGGGTCAAGGCATCACTTTAATTAGCAAATAATCATAAGATTGAATCCATTAAATCATGTAAACCACCTACATTCAAGAAATAAAACAAGCAAGGACCTAATTGCAAGAAAATTTTTGGGGGTACAATTATAATTATCATAAAAATTCAGGGTCACAATTAAAGAAAAATAAAGCTCGGGGACCTATTTGCAATTAAATCAGGGACCCAATTGAAATAAATTAAAAGTTTTCAGGGTCGTAATGAAAATACTCAAAAGTAAAGGGACCCATTTGCAAATTCCTTTTCTAATTTCTTAAGAACTTCAGGTCATTGGGCCATTTTTCTTTCTTTGGCCCAAAGTCTCCCTAAGCCCGATTAAAAAAAACCAAGAAAAACGTACGGGCCAGACCATAATCTTACCCCAAGCAAACCCAATTAGAAAGTGTAGGCTATTACCTCCTAAGCCCAAGCGAAAAACCCAAGTAAATTAAACCAAACCCATTTACTAAACCCAATCAGATTCTCAACATTAATCTGTCCCAAGAAAGCCTAAGAAAGTATTAACCCAAGTCTTAATCTATTTTACTAATCCAAGAAAGTAATTAATCTAAAAAAAATGCTAGACCTTAATCATGCATTAAATCCCAAGATTAATCTACACAACAAGTCACATATCACAATCAGAAGAAGATTAAAATTTTAAAAGGGCAAAATTGGTTCAATTGTGAAAAGTATTTGGGCCATAGTGAAATTAATTAAACTTTGGGGGTCAAAATGCAATTTGAGAAAAAGAACATGCAGCCTGTACGAAGAAACTTTCTTCTTCAACATTTTTCCTTCTGCAACTTTCTTTTCACCATTTCTGGGTTTCATTTTCACCAAACGCACGAAACAAGTTCCCAAACAAGCTAGCTCTTACAACTTATGTACTTTATTTCACAACCCAATGCTAAACATAAACAGGAACAGGCCATAATCACGGAAATAATCTGAAGTCAAGCATGGTAGAAACATGAAACAAACCCAGCAGCAACAAAGTTCCAAACCCACGTCCAAAGGGTCTGTTTTCATAAAATGTTTTAAACCAAGCAAGAAAGAGCGTTATGGTTACCTGAGGAAGCCTTAAAACCAGATTTGAGCAGGAAAAACTCGGATGGAAGCAGATCCGACGGAGCTCTATACCAGGTTGCGGGTTGAGCCGCGTGTGTTGAAGCTGCAACTTTGGATCCGGATTCGAATGACTTACAGTCGTCTTTTCCACCGAGTCTCTCAACAAAAATCGTCCCCCTCACGTCAAAGATTTAGCAGAAATCAAAATTTTATTAAACCGAGCTAAAATGAAGGAGGCATTTGAGTCAAAAGATGGCTGAAAATCAGCTCTTTTTGCCAAAATTTTTCTCTCTTTCTCCCTTTTCTTTTTTTCTTCTTTCTTTCTATTTTTCTCTCTCCGTTCCTTGTTCCGCCGCCCCCTCTTTCTTGCGTTCTTTTGGAGCCTTTTTATGGGCACTAAAACACCCCAAAACCTAGCATCTAAGGACAAGATTTGAGCTGCATTTTTCTGGTCCATTTCAAGCCATTAGATGGCTTTTAATCTGGAAGCTTCTTGTCAATTGGGATTGGGTTACGTGGTTTGGTACTGAAGGGTTAAAAGGGAAATACATATGCCTAAAAATGGGTGGAAAATGGCAGCTGGAAATCGGTACTATTTGCTGGTTTTTATACCAGCTCCGTGAAGAAGAAGGTACGCGCGTGGTGCATACGCGCGCATTTTTTTTTTTTGAATTTTCTAAAGTGATTTTTCTCAACAAATATAAAATGGACAAAGATAAATTAAAAATAAAATAAAAAGAAAATATGAAAAGAATGAATAAATAAATAAATAACTGGTAAAATTTTGGTGTCTACAGCTTGCCCCTCTTTGTCTGGATTTCGAAGAAATTCGAGACAAAGACGTAGACACCAAATTATTTATCTGTTGGCTCTGACTCAACTGAAATAGAAACAACTAGATAAATCTAATGGATTGCAAAATCTACACCTAAAATCAAAAGGGTTAATGGGACATAACCCAAACCCAACAAGATAAAAACACGGTCAGTGGGATCAAACCCAAGCCTGCCGAAATTGGTGGGATACAACCCAAGCCCAACAAGATAAAAAAACACGGTCAGTGGGATCAAACCCAAGCCTGCCGAGGTTTGTGGGATACAACCCAAGCCCAACAAGATAAAAAAAAACACGATCAGTGGGATAAAACCCAAGCCTGCCATGATAATCGGTCAGTGGGATAACACCCGAGCCTGCCGAGAAAATCGAAAATAGAAAGGCACGTTAGTGGGATGAACCCAATGCTAACGGAGACAGACTAAAAAACAACACACACGTTAGTGAGATAAACTCGATGCTAACGGTGGTAGAATAAAAACGCACACGTTAGTGAGATAGACTCGATGCTAATGGTGGTTGAAAAAAAAAGCACACATTAGTGAGATAGAATCGATGCTAACGGTGGTTGAATAAAAAAGCACACATTAGTGAGATAGACTCGCTAATGGTGGTTGAAGAAAAAAAGCACACGTTAGTGAGATAGACTTGATGCTAATGGTGGTAGAATAAAAACGCACACGTTAGTGAGATAGACTCGATGCTAACGGTGGTTGAAAAAAAATGCACACGTTAGTGAGATAGACTCAATGCTAATGGTGATCGAATAAAAAAAGCACACGTTAGTGAGATAGACTCGATGCTAATGCTAACGGTGGTAGAATAAAAACGCACACGTTAGTAAGATAGACTCGATGCTAACGGTGGTCGAATAAAAACGCACACGTTAGTGAGATAGAGCACACGTTAGTGAGATAGACTCGATGCTAACGGTGGTAGAATAAAAAAGCACACGTTAGTGAGATGGACTCGATGCTAACGGTGGCTGAAGAAAAACGCACACGTTAGTGAGATGGACTCGATGCTAACGGTGGTTGAAATCAGTGAATTAAATGTGGTTGTCAAGAAAGGGAGTAGAAGGGTGCGCGGCGGACGCTGAGACTCGCCAACAAGAAATTAAAATTTGTGATTGAAATCGATTTCTTCAAGGAATAAGAAGTTAAACTTAATTTTTGATTGTTTTTCCTTTTCGTTTGGGAGAAACTTTTCAAAAAAATTTTGCCCCAGTCTCCACCAATTATTGTGCCACCGATCATTTGATTTGCATTATAGCAGGGTTGCTCCTCCTAAAAACCTTAATTCACATCTTCTTTGGTCCGAACCCTTCAATTCTTGGGTAATACTCCACAGTCATATAAAAATTGCCCCAGTGTGTTGTTATTGGACCATTGGACCTACAAAAAGTAAAAATAATGGTAATGATAGATAATGCCACCACCATCCGATCAATCTTACTTTCAAGAAATGTGTAAACATGAGTATTTGGACGTTTTTCTGATATAGCGAAAACTTCAATTTACTCTGTGAACTGTGTCAAGTTTCCTCAACTTCCAACGCTAACAAGACCCTTGGTATCCAGTCAATCATAGGGATAAATTCTTGACCCAACTTCACTCCTCGAATCGCATTCCATCTTCTTAACTTCCAATGCTAATAAGACACTTGGTATCCAGGTAATTCCAATAAATCACAGGGATTGCCATTGGATAAATCCAAAAGATAAATGAGACCATGAAACAAATGAAAGAATATTATATTCACACAATCAATGATGAAAATCTCCGTAATTTGAAAACAAAAATTAATTTAAGAAAAATGAATCTGTAAACTTAACAATTTATATTGGATAATCCAAAACCCTTTAATCTCAAACAAATTATCACCATTGACTCTTTGGATATCATCCCTCCAAAATTCAATGTCAGCAACCGAACCACAAGGTGAATAGAAATTTCAACGAACTGAGTCATCAGCCTTTCAAATCCAAGCTTACTTCTCCTTATAAAACCCTACCCTAGTGCCCTTTCGGGTTTTCACTAAGGCTATTCTCACATTTTTATTTTTCTTCCCTTTCTTTTTCTTCTTTTCTTTTTATTTTTCTTCTTGGGTGATACTCCGATTTTCACTAATGAACCAATCCTGCCGATAGCCTTCATCAACTCAAAATGTGTTTAAGAAATGATGGCATCAGTGCGACAAACCTTCCCTTGCAAATTGGCGAAGATCATTTGTCATTTGATTACAAAAATTTCCTTAAAGAGGTGGTGCAAAAAAACGGAAGTCAGGACTTTTGACTTTTGTAATGGGGTCTGGCGGGGTGATAAGAAAAGGTTAAGGCTTGAAGGCAGATTTTATGAATGGTTTAAATGATTTGAGATCGCATTGTTGCGCCAACCCTATTTTAGGGTTAAATCAAAATGTGTCCCAGTTTATTCTCAATTGAGGATCTCTATTCTTTCATTTTTCTTTTCTTCCTTTTTCGTTTTCGGCCTTCTGCCATTTCATTGAAATTTTCAAAATTTGCCCCAATTCATGCTTAGCCGAGGTTCTCTTTTCTTTCATTTTCTTTCTTTTGGCCTTCTACCATTCCTTTGAACTTTTCAACATTTGCCCCAATTTATTTTTTTAATTGAGGTTCACTCTTTTTCTTTTCTTTTATTTTCCTTTCTTTCGTCTCAAACTTACCCCAGTGTGGGTTTTGCGATTCTCGGGGGTTCAAACGAAATGATTTATTTTGAAGGTTCAAAAGGGATAACTAGGGATAAAATATTTAATTGGAAAGGAAGAGGGCCTAACTTTCATTCCATTCTTCGCATTAACCCTAAAAGGAAACTTCCATTTATCAGATGAAAATTTCTTACACATCTCCGAATTGATTGGCTGAGGGAATAAGTGTTCCACCAAGCAATACCTTTTTGATAATAAGAGCACCTTGCCAACTAACTGCGAACTCTTCTTTTGGCTTCATTTTGTACTGACGAAAACCAACTTAATGCTTTGCTTCCTCGTCTGAATGGTCATGATTTGACCCATTGATGGTAATCACGGACCAATCCTTTTGATCATATTGATCATGATGGACTGTGTTTAACTGCTTCTTTTTCCTAATCTTGATCCCGATTCGGCTTGAACTTCTTTTTATTCCATTCGGGATTCTTTGAAACATTTTCGGATGTCTCTTCGCCACTCTTCTCATTTTGAAATTCAAATTCACATTTGTGAGATCGCTGCCATCAAATTTCTGAACAGTGATATCCAAAGGGTCAGACGGTTTTATTCTGGGCCATCTGAAAAGAATGTGTAAGTCACAATATATATATATAAAACTGTACATTTTATTGAATTTCCAGACAAAAACCAAACTTAATATCATGAAACGTGTCTTTAGCAGTCACTTGATTGAAAACTATTTACAAAAAATATAGTTAAACAAAAGACACATGTATGAACGATTTTCATTGATTTTAACCAAAACAACTCCCCAAATTTATCGAAACTTCCCTTCAAGAGGGAGGAACCTCACTAATTCAGCTATTTTCAGGATTTTCAAATTTCTTTATTGGGGGTAAATGCCTCGAAGATGTCCTTGTATTCAGGAAAGGGATTCGTACTTATGTTCGGTCCTTGTTCTTCCCTTTTCCTTAACACTATATCTCCTGTTTCGATCATGTCCTGGATCTTATGTTTTAGTACCCAACAATTACTGGTAGAGTGACCGGGCGCTCCAGAATGGTAGGCACAAGCGGCTTGAGGGTCGTACCCAGCAGAGAGACCTCGACGAGAGTAGTTTGGAGGAGGTATGTCATCGATTTCACCGGCGGCCTTGAGCTGTTCGTATAGTTGGTCAATGGGTCCGCCTAAGTTGGTAAAAGTTCGAGATCGACTAGGTTTTTGTATTTTATTGGTTTGAGGAGGGTTGTAAGTCTGTTGGTTTGGTGGAGCAGGTCTGGGATTATAAGGTAGACGAAGTCGAATTTGAGGATTGTTTTGAGATATTGGGGAGGGCATTGTAGGTGGGCTTGCATAGTTTGGCTGAGGTCGAGGGTGATTGGTAGTAGTATGGTAAACAGGACGTGGGTTTGAGTAGCGAGATGAATATGTGTGGTAACGTTGGGATCTGGGTCTTGAAAACGGTCCTTGACCCCACACAAAAGTAGTTTCTTCCTCTTTCTTCTTAAGTTGAGGCTCCCTTCTGTTATTACTCTGACCTTGCAAGGCGTCCAACTGTGATTTTAAAGCTGATACATTGGCAATTTTCCCTGCTTTGACGTATTCGTCATATTCCTCCAACTTATTGATAATTGCTGCAAATGAACACCCAGTCATGCGAAAAATCTCCTCAAAGTAGGGCAGGTCATGAGTTTTGATGAACGTGCGAACAATCTCATCTTCAGTCATGGGAGGCTCCACCTTGGCGGCCAAGTTCCTCCATCTCTTCGCATATGTCTTGTGGTCCTCGGATGGTTTCCTCTTGGTTCCCTCCAATGTGGTCCTCGTTGGAGCCAACTCGCAATTGTATTCGTATTGCCTTACAAAAGCAGTTGATAAGTCTAGCCATGTCCTCATATCCTCGGGTTTCAAATTCGAATACCAGTCCAGTGCATCGCCTTCTAAGCTTTCAGGAAACAAACGAATTGGTAGATTCTCATAATCTATTGGCTTGCCCAACTTGTTGGCAAACATTCGGAGATGCGTCTTGGGGTTGCCCGTTCCGTCATATTTGCTAAACTTGGGCGTTTTGAAACCCATGGGCAATTGCATATCCGAAAATAGGCACAACTCGTTGTAGTCCAGACCTCCTTGTTTGTTCAAACCTTGGCTTTTCTTTATGAACTCCTCAAATCGATCCAATCGCTTTAGCAAATTCTTATCCATCGACGCGGACGACTCCCCAGTTTCTGCTTTTCCTTGGGCGGCGGTATCTAAGGTGAATAGCTCAGCGGTTGAGTAATAATGTGGTCCCTGAGGTTCAAATGGCATGCTCATAGTGATTGGCGGATAATTCTGGGGAATTTGGGCGTGAGAAGGGTTAATTTGGATGTTAGGTGCATAAGTTGGTGGTGGGCCATGAGTGGGATAGGTAAAGGCTTCTTCAGGTGGATTCATAACTTGTGAAGTAACAGAGACTTGAGTATAAGGTAAGAGTATTGGTTCAGATTGGCCAGGGGGTAAGGGTTCATGTTGTTGCTCACCGCTAGTACCACCAGTGACCAATTGGTCGATCACACGCCGTTGGGCCATCATTTCAACGCTTAGCTCATTAAATCGGTTTAGAACTTCGCTCAGCTGAGCTCCCAGATTCGCCAAGTCAGTTGCTGATGTTGTTGCTGGCCTATCAGATGATTCTGGATGGGTACTCATGTTTACACTATCTCTTGAAGCTCAGCTACGAGATCGTATAATGATGGGGCTTTTTGCGTAGCTATATTTGAAAAACACCTGAAAATTTAGGAAAAATCCCTATTTAGACTCCCTTTCTGACTTAACAGTTGTTAAAAGAAAGAAAAAAGAAAGAGAAAAAGACACGAGTTAGTAAAAATTAAAGTAATTCGGATGCATGTCCTATGGGGAAACCCTTTTTGTGCCAAGGGTAGGCCTAGAATGATAATGCAATCCTCCAGAGCAGGCACTATACAATACCTGATGGATCCGATCAACTTATTGAGTGAAAAATAATTTGAAAAAATTTGTCCAATTGGAGTGAAAAAGGGACATTTGTCCAAAAAATGAGGACAAAATCCAAATGGATTGCTTGTTTTGATCGACACACAAAATGACGTGTGAAAAAGTCTACTCTTAAAAGGATTACATGTCTCGACTAGTTTATTCAGTGAACCTTAGACTTAAACCCTAAAAGGGAAAAAACAGGTCAAAGGGATTGAATGAAATTGATGATTTATTCAAAATTGACTAGATCACCCCAAAAATAGGCAAACTGGTCAAATGAATTGAATGGAATTGATGATTTATTCAAAATTGATCAGATCACCCTAAAAAGGGGTAAATTGGTCAAATGAATGAAAATGATGATTTATTCAAAAATTGACCGAATTGTCCTAAAATGAATGAATTGACCAAATAGATTGGATGAATTTGATGGATAATTTGATCAAATGAATTGAATGGAAATGATGGTTTATTGAATTGTCTATTTATTGGTAGTTTCAAAAATTCATTGCGATACATTAATCTATGAGCCTTCTAAAATCAAGATTTGGCCTCAATATGTTTATCGTCTCAACAATGAGGGTCCATTTGTAAATTTTTTCAAATTAATGTCCAATACGCAAGGAATTTTTACCAGTTTTTGATAAATGGCCAAAAAATGATTGTTAGATGTTCATATTCTAATGTGCAAAATTTGTTATACGATTATGGAAGAAGATCAGATCCTACCTTACCTTGTGCACTACCCCTTTGGAAGGTACAAGAAACATAAAAATGCAGATCTCATTGGACTACTTGTCCGAGATATAAGGTGGTTTAATCCTATCGTGGGATCCCCTAAATGGCATTCCCTCTAAGGCTTATGCATGATGCCAATTTATCAAGGCGATAAAACATGCAGTACACAAATGAAACGTGACCTAAGAGAACCCCCTTTTTGTATGTCGGGGTGAGACTAAAAATGAAATGAAATGTATTCATGCTGCAAATGCGAAACATTGAATTTAAACGTGTCACATCAAATAAGGTGGGCTCCTAGAGAGTACCATGTCAGGACTCTTACTTTCTAGGGCTTACGAATGCAATGAAGACAAAAACCAAGAAAAGTTAGTTCAATCAGATAAATACACATAACACATTGTAGCAAAACAATACAAAGAGATAAAGCAATAAAAAGAAAAGAGGGGTTGGATCCCTCCCCTCGTGAATAGTGTCCCTAATAGGGTAAGGTAGACTCTACCCTAGGTAAACTATCATGGATGCATGAGGTATTGGCTCACTAATGCATCTAGACTCGATAGGTTTTAGGCTCCCGAGCCTTCAGACTTAGAAACCAAAGGTCATCAATCCCAAGGTTCCTTGTCGGTGGCTCGAGCGATTCCCCAGACACTGCTACGCACACATCGTGTCACGGCTACATGTCATGAGTGAATCTATCAAAAATTCTCAACCTTTGATTAAAAGCTAAAGGCTATCAACCCAAAGCTTAAAATGGAAGATTGAGTGACCCCTCGGATCATGCTACGCACACATCGTGTCGCGATCACACGTCCAAGTGGGTCGCCTAATCCTAAAAGGGTGGAGTGGCGTGACAAGCCACTAAAAGAAAAATAAATGAGGGATAAAAAAATAAATAAATAAAACGTATGCACGTATGCTAGTGCTCGGTTTGGAGGGGAGGGATCGAGAACCAACGCAAGGCTCTAGGGTAATATCCCCCCACCCAAATGCAATGCAAAGCGCGGGATTCGTATAAATAAACCATCCATCCATCAAATCAATTGTACACAAATGGGGAAGGGAGTGAGTTGATACGCGCGAAATGCAAAAATCCTAAAAAAGGAAAATGCAACCCTAAACATCCAAATGCGATACATGAAAGGGGTAAAAAAAGGAAAAGAATAACTAAATCAAGTGCTCGGACCCACTTAGGAAGTCCCCAGTGGAGTCGCCAAGCTGTCGCGCCCCATTTTTTAAAAATAAAGGTATAATAAGTGAGTGAAGTATGGTTTGAAAAAATGGTGATGTGTGTGAAAATGAAAGGGGAAAGGCCATGGGACTTTGAAATGCGACGTTTTGGCCAAAAATAGTAATCTAAAAAGGTTTTGGTAAAATGTAGGAGTCGCCACTTGGTATGGAGTTAGGGTGTACCAAGTCACCCAAAAAATGTGGATTTAAATGCAAAACCTTTTTAGATTGACTCCAAAATCGACGATAAATCAGAGAAAAATGGTTCGGGGGTCGCGGTTGAAGAGAGGGAAGGCAAAGACAATGTCTAAGACACCCTCTCAACCTAGCTTAAGTTAGTTGCATGATTTAGTCGTGATTTTCCTAATTTCTAACCAAAAGATGCATCGCATTTGGATGTAACTAATATGAATGCAATTCTAAACCTAATGAGGAATCGAAAGGGACAAATATCTCTTAGAGGCTCGAACGGACTAAATCACATGAGTTGTGATAGCCAAGGATAAGCTCTCCAAGAGGTCACGAGTAATGCTAATGACGAAAAAATGAATGGAATGAATGTATGCAATGTGAAAACATGAGCTCGTGTAAAGTGAAAAAAATAGTAATAAAAATAATAGTGTGTAAGTGGGAGTGTGCAAATGGATGTGCAAAGTAAGGTGAGTGAAGTGATAGTGTGAAGTGCATGTGTGCAAGTGATAGTATATAAAGCGCTAGTGGTAGAGTGAGAATGTGTAAGATAAGAGTCATGTGAAGTGAACATGTGGAAATAGTATATGAAGTGAGAGTGCAAAGTGATAGTGAGTAAATGAATGCATGAGCCCTAGAGAAATGCAAGCAAGACGGGTACGGGGAGACCCTAAATCGTGACTTTTACTTTTCCTTTTGGTTAGAAAAAGAATGATCGTGCTAAGGCTATTTGTAGCCAAACTCGTCCATTCCCCTTTCCAGAAGGGTAACTCCCTAACCTAATCAGGCAAATGACCCTAATGACTAGGGTGAAATGCAAAATCCTAAAGATCATACTTTGAATGTGGGAAAAGGGTAAAAGATCATGCAAAAACGTAAAAAATACTAAGAAAAATGCATGAAAATGTAGTGAAAACATGCGAGTATGTACTAGCGAGGGATGGCCCTATTGGGTCTAGCATTGGACTGGCCCTTTACTAACGCTCTCTCACAAGCATTGGACTTGTGAGCGATCGGGAATAAGTAACCATGACTAGCATTGGACTAGCCACGGTTATATCGTACATTTGCATTCACCATATATACACAGACAAATGGGTATAGTTAAAGCAAGTAGGCATGTGAGCACGTAATTCACCTAACACATAAGCATGCATATCTAGATGCTAAATCCTAGGAAAGCGGTGACACATAGCAAGTAAGCATGCAAATCAGGCAAGGCAAAATAAAGTAAAGGAAGCCCTATCTATTATATGAGGGAGGCCTACTACAATCTGGGGAAATAAATAAATAAATAAAAGAAATACCTAACTATTACAATTGTGGGATTTAATTGTCTTCCCCAAATAATTACAAATTAAATTAAAATAAATAAAGTTGAAACAAATAAAGCGAATAAATAAATAAATAAAACAAAACAAAACATTCAAAAGGCATGCAATTTAAACATGTAAAGTCACGTGGGGCACGTAAAGTCAAATAAAGTAAGAAATAAGGGATAGGGTGTACCTCCCTTGAATTGGAGCCCTAATGACATGAATTCACTTATTTACCCTCAAAAAATAAAGAAATGGGTCAAGGCATCACTTTAATTAGCAAATAATCATAAGATTGAATCCATTAAATCATGTAAACCACCTACATTCAAGAAATAAAACAAGCAAGGACCTAATTGCAAGAAAATTTTTGGGGGTACAATTATAATTATCATAAAAATTCAGGGTCACAATTAAAGAAAAATAAAGCTCGGGGACCTATTTGCAATTAAATCAGGGACCCAATTGAAATAAATTAAAAGTTTTCAGGGTCGTAATGAAAATACTCAAAAGTAAAGGGACCCATTTGCAAATTCCTTTTCTAATTTCTTAAGAACTTCAGGTCATTGGGCCATTTTTCTTTCTTTGGCCCAAAGTCTCCCTAAGCCCGATTAAAAAAAACCAAGAAAAACGTACGGGCCAGACCATAATCTTACCCCAAGCAAACCCAATTAGAAAGTGTAGGCTATTACCTCCTAAGCCCAAGCGAAAAACCCAAGTAAATTAAACCAAACCCATTTACTAAACCCAATCAGATTCTCAACATTAATCTGTCCCAAGAAAGCCTAAGAAAGTATTAACCCAAGTCTTAATCTATTTTACTAATCCAAGAAAGTAATTAATCTAAAAAAAATGCTAGACCTTAATCATGCATTAAATCCCAAGATTAATCTACACAACAAGTCACATATCACAATCAGAAGAAGATTAAAATTTTAAAAGGGCAAAATTGGTTCAATTGTGAAAAGTATTTGGGCCATAGTGAAATTAATTAAACTTTGGGGGTCAAAATGCAATTTGAGAAAAAGAACATGCAGCCTGTACGAAGAAACTTTCTTCTTCAACATTTTTCCTTCTGCAACTTTCTTTTCACCATTTCTGGGTTTCATTTTCACCAAACGCACGAAACAAGTTCCCAAACAAGCTAGCTCTTACAACTTATGTACTTTATTTCACAACCCAATGCTAAACATAAACAGGAACAGGCCATAATCACGGAAATAATCTGAAGTCAAGCATGGTAGAAACATGAAACAAACCCAGCAGCAAAAAAGTTCCAAACCCACGTCCAAAGGTCTTGTTCTTCATAAAATGTTTTAAACCAAGCAAGAAAGAGCGTTATGGTTACCTGAGGAAGCCTTAAAACCAGATTTGAGCAGGAAAAACTCGGATGGAAGCAGATCCGACGGAGCTCTATACCAGGTTGCGGGTTGAGCCGCGTGTGTTGAAGCTGCAACTTTGGATCCGGATTCGAATGACTTACAGTCGTCTTTTCCACCGAGTCTCTCAACAAAAATCGTCCCCCTCACGTCAAAGATTTAGCAGAAATCAAAATTTTATTAAACCGAGCTAAAATGAAGGAGGCATTTGAGTCAAAAGATGGCTGAAAATCAGCTCTTTTTGCCAAAATTTTTCTCTCTTTCTCCCTTTTCTTTTTTTCTTCTTTCTTTCTATTTTTCTCTCTCCGTTCCTTGTTCCGCCGCCCCCTCTTTCTTGCGTTCTTTTGGAGCCTTTTTATGGGCACTAAAACACCCCAAAACCTAGCATCTAAGGACAAGATTTGAGCTGCATTTTTCTGGTCCATTTCAAGCCATTAGATGGCTTTTAATCTGGAAGCTTCTTGTCAATTGGGATTGGGTTACGTGGTTTGGTACTGAAGGGTTAAAAGGGAAATACATATGCCTAAAAATGGGTGGAAAATGGCAGCTGGAAATCGGTACTATTTGCTGGTTTTTATACCAGCTCCGTGAAGAAGAAGGTACGCGCGCGGTTTTTTTTTTTTTTTTTGAAATTTCTAAAGTGATTTTTCTCAAGAAATAAAAAATGAACAAAAATAAAATAAAAAGAAAATATGAAAAGAATGAATAAATAAATAAAAAGCTGGTAAAATTTTAGTGTCTACACAAGGCAATCAAAAAAAGGGCAGAATAGTGTCTACGGAGTTTGAGGAGATAACAATGCTGAAGGTGTAGAGTCTGACCTAAATGGGACTCCAAAGTCTTTATGAAAACCTTGGTGTGGAATTGTCGAGGTGATGGGAGCCCCTTGATAGTTCCCCAACTCAAGGAGATTGTTAATCTCCACTCCCCAATGGTAGTTTTTCTATTAGAAACAAAAAATAGAAAATTCTTTGTGAATAGAATTATGATGAAACTGAGGTTTGACAAGCTTTTTGTGGTAGATCCTGTTGATAGATTAGGGGGATTGACTAATCTCATCTATGTGAAACGTCAGGGAAACATGGGGGAAAAGCAATCTGACTAGAATAGAGAGATAAAACCACTTCAACTCGTGTAGTCTCTTTCCCTGTCCCCAAATTCCTTGTCCATTAACACCTCTTTTCCATCATCAATCTTGGTAATCATTCTTCCTCCACACCTTTTGCCGCTTTTCCTACAAATTTAACCATCCAAACGAGTAAAAGAGGGACAAAAGCATGATCGTTGATCAATATTTTTAAACATCAACTTTAACACTAATCTCATATATAACACTAACTTTTGATCACAAAATGGTTGAAAATTCCTTAAGATACCTAGAAAATATGGTGCATTTAATACACTTATCAACTCCCCCCTACTTGTACCATTGTTTGCCCTCAAGCAATACAAATAAATACCACAAACAAAGATTCAAGATGTCGCGCCCCATTTTTTGTGATGGAAAATATAAGTATAAAAATAGGTATTTACAAAATATGTAATTTTATTTTAAAATAAATGAAAAGGACCTAAAATGGGACTTTAAAGAAGAATGCGACAATTTGGGTCCAAAATTTAGTCTAAAAGGGTTTTAAAGAAAAAATAGGAGTCGCCACTTGGTATGAATTTTTGGTGTACCAAGTCACCCAAAAAATATTTTTTGACAAAAATAAAATAAATCAAAACCCTTTTTGACAACTCCAGGTCTTTGAAAAATAAGAGAATGGATTCGGGAGTCACGGTTGAAGAAAGGGAAGGCAAAGGTTCGATTAACTCAAACCTAAGGCACCCTTTCAACCTAGTCTAAACTAGTTGCGAGTTTTAGTCAAAATTTTCCTAATCTAACCCTTAATTTTATCATATTTGGATGTTTCCTACATGGATGCAAATCTAAATTTATAAAAAACATCAAAAGGGACAAAATGTTCATTCAAGGGTTTGATTGAGCCAATCGCATTAATTGCGAAGGCCAAAATAACTCCTTGAAGGTGTCACGAGTATGCAAATGATGAATTTAAAGTAAAGAAAAGAAATTAAATTATATACATATATATAAGTGATCAAAGAAAAAGGGAATGCAACATAAAGGGTACGGGAGATAAAAACTCGTGACATAATTTTCTTATACATGGATTAATAGGGTATTTAAACTAAAAAGTTATAATCACCCATTTCCCATGTTTGAAAAATAATTCTCCTAATATGAACAAGCAAATGAACTAATTTAAATGAGATGCAATTCTAAATGACATGATTAGCGCCTATAGAGGGTAGGGGATAATATAATAAGAAATATCATGCAAATGAGAAAAGATCCTAAAAATAAAAATATGCATGAAGATGTAGTGAATAGCATACAAAGATGAATCTAGCGCAAGATGACCTAAAGGGTCTAGCGTTGGACTAGCCCATTTCTAAAAGTCCTTACTAGCGTTGGACTAGCAAGTAAGCGGAGGGAGAAACCACAACTAGCGTTGGACTAGTGTGGTGACGTCATGCATTAACAATTCATAGTGAAACAAATAAAACATAAATTAAAACAAATAAACACATAAGAGCACGTAGCACATAACACGTAAACATAATATCTAGATGCCAAAATCCTACGAAAAGCGAATAAAACACATAACACATAAGCCACATAAACACATAACCTATCTATTACATCGGGGAGCGCCTAACTACAATCTAGAAGGAAAAAATATAATAAAACAAATCTAATTATCCTATCTATTACATTTTTGAGGTATTTAAATGCCTCTTGAATCATTGTAAAAATTAACTAAAACATATATAAGAAAATTTGAATGAATATTTAAATCAAATAAATAAAGCATATAAAATATAAACACATAGGAACACATAAGAGCACATAAGAGCACGTAATTGACATTGAAATAATAAAATAGGAGTACCTCCCGTTTGAAGTGGTGACTAAATGGAGTCAAATTGTCCTATTTATACTCACAATGAACATAAGGATCATGGCACCAATTTAATTGAAAAAGAAAATAATAATACAAGTACTAAATTCACGCTAATATGTCAGACGTAAAGAAATTTAAGTAAATCTAAAAAATTTCCAAATTAAGTATATTCAAAAGTAGCATAATTAGCTATTAAAGAAAAGAAACAATCATAATAAAGAGAGTCAAAATTCATCAGGGACTGAATTGCAAAAATTGAAAAACTTTCAGGGAAAAAAATTATATTTTTCCAAAGTTCAGCGTTCAAAAATTAAATAAAAGATAAAATTCAGGGACCAAAGTGTAATTACTATAAGGACCGAGTTGAAAAGAATTTAAAGTGTTATGGGCCGTAGTAAAACTACTCCAAAGATCAGGGGCCAAAGTGCAAAATTCGGTTTCTGATTTGGGAGAAGAAAGGCCATCGGGCCGTTATTTTTATTTATTTGGGCCGGATACTACCTAAGCCCAACCGAAACCCAAAAGAAACGAGCAGGCCAGCCCGTCTTTTTATCCTTCAAACCCAACCAAAAAAAAGCATGGGCTCCGACCTTCTAACCCAACCAAAAATAAGAAACAAGCCCACTAAAAAAATTAACTTAGCCCAACCCACTTTCCTTTTCTTTCTTTTCTTTTCTTTCTTTTCTTTCTCTTTTCTTCCCCATACGTTTCCTTTCCTTCTTCTTCGGCCAACCGAAGAAGCTTCAGCTGGCAGCCATGGTGGCCGCCACCAGCGCCACCGGACCGCCACCGCCGGCGACCTCTCCGGTCACCAAAATTTCTCAAAATACACCTCCCCACTCCATTTTTCGCGTAGGTTCCATTTTTGGACTTAGTTTTTACAGAAAATGACCCAAAAGTGACCAAAATGCCAAGAAATCAGTTCAGTTTTTATTTTTTAAAACCCTCACATCTTCACCAAAAATCATAAAAATTATGCCAAAACCCTCCTTACAACTCCTACAATACAAATATAATTTTATTTTGACAAGAAAACAACATAAAAGGACTAAAATAAATCAAAACAGTCCCCTAAGATTCTTTCTTTTCATTTTGGTATTTTTTCAAACGGTTAACATGCATGCATAAAAAAACATTTCCTTTTCCTCAATCTAGTTCATGCTATTTCCCAAATTTCAGCAATACAACATCAACAATAAAAACCAGCAAAAGCAAGATAAATTAAAACCAAAATGTATCTAATATGCTTAAAAAAAAAACTGAAAAATACCTCAATGAAAATGGAATTGCCTTGGCTGAATTTTTTCTGATGCCTGTGAGTATGTTGGGGAGAGGAGAGTGCTTCTTGTTGTGACTTTGTCTGTTGGGAGCAAAGAAAGAAGAAAAAAAAAACCGAGAGGGAGTTGGGAAGAGGAAGAGTGCCTTGCTTCTTTTTTTTTTTGTGTTTCTCTCCTCTGCCCAAGTGAGCCGAGAGGGATTTTTTTTCTGGAGGAAAAATTGGAGTGTTGGTCTTGTTTTTGCTTGTCTGTGAGGGAGAGAGCCGAGAAGGATGGAGATTTTCTTTTTTTCTTTTTGGCTTCCCTGTTGTGTCCTCTGCCCAGGTCCGAGAGAGGGAGAGAGTGAGCCGTGTGCAAAGTGAGGGAGTGTTTTCTTCTTTTTGTTCTGTGAGGGAGAGAGCCGAGAAGGATGGAGATTTTCTTTTTTCTTTTTGGCTTCCCTGTTGTGTCCTCTGGGAGAGAGCCGAGAGAGGAGATTGAGGAAGAAAAAGGTGGGGAGTTTTGTGTGTTCAATTTGCCAAAATGATGATTTTTCAACTAATGAAAAGACCAGTCCATGGCCATTGAGTGTGAAATGGGTTAATAGTTAATTTGGTGAAACAAAATGATCAAAAATGATTTTTTGATTTTTTTTTGGTTTTTGTTGTTTTTTTTTTCTTTTCGTAAAGCAAACCTGCAAAAATGAGAAAATGCACATTAAAATGCAAGAAAATAAATAACTCGTTAAATAGAAAAATCTTGAGAAAATATTAAAAATTGACAAAAATTTGGTGTCTACAGCTTGCCCCTCTTTGTCTAGAGTTTCAAAGAAACTCAAGACAAAGATGTAGACACCAAATTGCTTACCTGTCTCTTGTTGCTGCACCTGAACTAAAATAAACAAGCCAACACTTGGCTGAAATTATTGGACAAAATGATGCAATAACATTGCAGAAAATGTGACCGAACTCATGTAGAGTTGCCTACGTATCCCACCATGGGAATCAGGTCAAACGTAGTTCGAATACAAGTGAATCACGATGAAACAAGTACATTGACCATCTGTGATCTTTACAAAAATCGAAAAGGTCTGAATTCTCAGAACTCCTAACATGAAATACAAAATGAATGATAAAGCACAATTATTAATCAAATAATCAAGAAACACGGTCAGTGGGATAAAACCTGAGTCTGCCGAGATTGGAGGGATAAGACCCATGCCCAACGAAAATAAAAAAAAGGTCAGTGGGATAAAACCCGAGCCTGCCGAGGTTGGAGGGATAAAACCCATGCCCAACGAAATAAAAACGGTCAGTGGGATAAAACCCGAGCCTGCCGAGGTTGGAGGGATAAAATCCAAGTCCAATGAAATAAAAACGGTCAGTGGGATAAAACCCGAGCCTGCCGAGATTGGAGGGATAAAACCCATGCCCAACAAAATAAAAACGGTCAGTGGGATAAAACCCGAGCCTGCCGAGATTGGAGGGATAAAATCCATGCCCAATGACAATAAAAACGGTCAGTGGGATAAAACCCGAGCCTGCCGAGGTTGGAGGGATAAAACTCATGCCCAACGAAAATAAAAATGGTCAGTGGGATAAAACCCGAGCCTGCCGAGGTTGGAGGGATAAAACCCATGCCCAACGACAATAAAAACGGTCAGTGGGATAAAACCCGAGCCTGCCGAGGTTGGAGGGATAAAACCCATGCCCAACGAAAATAAAAACGATCTTGAAATAACTTTTCAACTTGCAATGTTTCAAAATTTGCCCCAGTGTAGGGCATCTTTTTTTTTTTTTTTTTTTTTTCAAACCAGATTTGAAATGCATTTCCAAATATGGAGCTCCCTCTTTTTGATACTTGCATCAATATAAATCATGTTTTGCAAGGGCCACATTTTCTTGCCTTCGAGAGGTCGAAAAAGTGATCATATAATACCAATACCATGTGATTCCTTGTGCTCCTTTTGGCCCTGAGAACCATGCAAGCATGATCTTTCGATGTCAAAACTGCTCCTCAAGAGTTGTGCTACAACTTGTTTTGAATCTTCTCAATTTTCTAGCATCAGTCAGCCATACCTCACTTTGTACCACAAATCAACTTTTCTAATGATCAGATTTGAATGAATGGCCAGTATTTCGAGTGTCGGCATCTCGCTTTTCGTTCATGATTCTCTTGTGCTCCAAAATCTCACCTTGATGACCTTACCCTTTCGGATTTTCACAAAGGTCACACCTTTTATTTTATTTTGTTTTCATTTTCTATTTTGTTTTTCTTTTTCATCCTTCTCTTTTTTCTTTTCTTTTTTTTGTTCTTTTTTTATTCTTTTTTCTTTTTTTTTCATTCTTTTGAAGACACCCTTTTAGGTTTTCACCTAATGAACAAATCTTGTTAACGACCTTTATCAACTCAGAAATGTATTTAAAGAAATGATGGCATCAGCGCGACAACCCTGCCCATGTAAAAATGGTGAAGGTGTATTGACATCAATTGCCATTTGATTAAGTGATTTTTATTAGAAATACCACTAAAGCGGAGGTCGAGACTTTATGATTTTTATGATGGGGTCATGTGGGGTGTAGAAAAAATGTTAAGGCTTCAAAGCAAAATCTTCAAAGAGGTTTCAAAAATCCTAAGACCGCATTCTATCAATATTTGCCTCAGTATGAGGGTATTTAAACCGAAAAAAATTGCCCCAGTTTGGCTTTTGACTTCTTTTTTTTTTCTTTTCTCTTTTTTTTATGACAAATGGGAGATAAAAATTTACCCCAGTATGGGGTTTGCAATCTTTAGGAGGGCTATCAAATGAAGGGTTAAATTATTCTGGAGGTTCAATGGGGAAAACTAGGGGTAAGATGTTCAAAGAGAAAAGAAGAAGGCTCGCCTTTGATCTGCCATAGATGGTATTTCAAAAAGAAAAATCACATACTCAGAGAAAGCATTTATTACACATGTCTGAATTGATTGGCAGAGGAAAGACCTGTCCATCCAGTTCTGTAAGCATGGGCGTTCCTCCGGACAGCACTCTTTGAACAATAAATGGCCGTTGCCAAGTTTGAGCAAACTTTTCTTTAACCTCCTCTTGAATCGGAAGAATTTACTTCAAAACCTTATCCCTCACTTCAAATAAGCGAGATTTGTCTTTCTTGTCATAACTAACGAACCATCATTTGATGATAGCATTGTCCATGACAAACATTCAACCTCTTTTTCATCAATCAGAGACAACAACTCATTGTGCTCCTTAATCCATTTGATTTCTTCTGCCTGAGCCTTTGTCAAAATGTGCAAAGACGGGATTTCGGTTTTGGCATGTATTACCACTTCCATTTCAGCATAAGAGGGCAAGGTGTTGCCCCAACTTAGAAATGTAATCTCCAATGAAATGCTCCCAGAGTTCAATTGCAAAATTAAATGAAAAACTCTTGTCTTTTTCTTTTTTCAATACTTTTTTTTCTCTCTCTTTTTTTTCATTTTTTCATTTTTTCCTCCCTTTTTGTTCTCTTCTTTCTTTTTTTTTTTTTCTTTTCCTTTTCTCTTTTTTTTTCTTTTTCTTTTTCCCCCTTTTTCTTTTCTTCTTTTTTCATTCCCTCTTTCTTTTCTTTTCTCTTTTATTTTATTCCTCCCTCATTTTCTCTTTTATTTTATTCCCCTTTTTTCTTTTCTCTCTTTTTTTTTTTCAAGTTGGCTGCTGAAGTATGGACTCCTTTTGAGCAAATAGCTGACCCTCCACTTTGCAATGTAGCATTATTGCTCCATTTTTATTCGTGATTAATCTCCAAATTTGCAAGTTTTGAATTGCACTCTTCCCTCGATCTCAACCATAAACACCTGCATAAGGGAAATTTTTCAAAGCACTTGAATTTTTCAATTTTTTTATTATTATTTATTATTATTTTTTTGAGCAATGATATAACAATTAAGATTCATGCAAAGTGTTGACTTATCAAGATTTGAAAAACATATACTTGACCTTGGACATACCCTACAAATGTATTATAAAATTTTGCCTCAATTTGAACTTATATGGTGAAATCTCATAGATATATTACGAACAATTTGCCCCAGATTTGGGGGTTTTTTTTTTTTTTTTTAGTTGCAAAATAATCACATACAATGTGAATAGAAACTACATTTTTCAAATGAAGAATTTAAATATCATATCCAAATTCATGTAGAAGATTCCATGATAAATCCCTCAAAATAAGACCAAATTGAAAAAGATCTCTTCCTTGTTTTGGGATTGGTGTTGAGGGAAAAGGGTCACTTTTCTTATTGGCTCATCTTTTAGGACCAATCAAATGATATTATTCAGGATTTTGAGATGGCTCAGGGGAATGGTATGTCAGGATCTGTCTTTTTTTTTTTTTTTTTTCCCAAATTGTATCCAACACATTCAATATCACATCTTGGTAAAAGCAAATAGCTTATCACTTTTATTTTTTGAGAAAACTCAGTCAACATATAAGCTGTATAGGCTTGTAATATATGGGTAGAAACGATAGCTAAACATATGAAAACAGGTTATGGCCTTATGATCATGAGTGATTGGTAGATTCCTTAGAGACAATATTTTCACTTCAAATTGTCATGAAAAATAAGTCAACAATGGACTTTATGAGCTTGTAATGTGGCTTGACAACGATAGCTAAAAAAATAAAATTTTCAAGGACAATGCACTTAAGATCGCATTTCTTCCCAAAAATTGCCCCAATTTTGGATTTGAAATCCGGAAACCCATTTTGACTCTCTATTTCTTATCAATCCTCTTTTTTCTTCAACAATCACTAAGGGGAATGCAGCATTGGATGTCTTCGCATTTTCTTTCTTTTTTTTTTTTTTTACACAATACTGAGATCCCAAATGTCAATGACAGAATTGAAAACTCCCTAATTTGGAGTGTAGACGACCCCCTCTTTCTTTTTGATATTGAAGACCAAATATCAATGTTAGAGTCAAATTCCCCCAACTTGTAGCATTTTCTCCCTTCTTCTTCTTTTTTTTTTCTTTTTGAAATCTCCTTCCCCAGTGTGGAGGTGCAATCATAAGTGCTTTTGAAACGAACTACCAATTTAGGCTCAAATGAGGATGCAAAGGATAAGAGTGTTTAGATGGTAGAAACGATGGCCAAAGCATCATTCTTATTTCTCATGACAACCAAAGTAAAGAATAACCCGTTGGAAAAACCCATTTCCATTTGACATTCGAAAATTTTTCCGTGGAGGGTCATGATCATTGAGGCTTTTATTTGAAACGAAACTCTATTTTTTGAAGTCTCAAATGGGAAAATAAATGATAGAATCTGTATAGATAGAGAGACGAAAGTCTAAAGTATCATTCCAAATTTTCAAAACAAAATAAGAAGTAATGTGCGTTTTTGCTTTTACTTAGATGTGAATTGAATCTGGTTAGACACAGTGAACATTTCACGGTAAAAATTATCTCACTTTGAAGCTAGTCAACCAAGGTGACTGACTTTGGAGGTTCAATAGAAGTGGACAAAAAATGAAAAAGAAAAGTGTCGGGGTTGATATTCTATGACAAACTATCAAATTTGAATAACCCCTCTTTATTTTCGACTGCTCTCATTGAATAGTTTAGACCACAAATCTAGTGTATGCAAAGAATTTTGAGAATTGGACATACACTCATGAATTTCGAACAAGAGGTCAAAAAATTTCAATTTAGCCTTATTTCTTAGGATTCATCATGAAATCTCCCAATGAGCAAATAAAGAATGAGTATATACAAAACAATAGTTGTCTAAATAAAACTTTATTATTCAAATGTTTGAAAATTTCTCAAATGTAATACATTGTGAGAAAAATAAAAATCTCTAAAGAATACACTTTCAAATATATACACACTTTCTCTTTCTATCTTTTGAGACAAAATGGATTAGAAACAATGAATCAAGAGATTTTTGAGATGCTTTACACTAGCATTTTCAAATGGATTTTTCATTCTTTTTTTTTTCATTTTTTTCACATTGTAGGATCTGCCCAAGAATCAAGTAACATTTGTAATTTTTCAAAATTTATTAGACCCAAAAATATTATCAGATATAGGAAAAATATTTTTTTTTTACCTTGTTAAAACAACTTTTATAAATGCAGGGGAGGGGGAAAAAATAAAAGCAAAATACCCAGAGTTAGTAAGCAAAACTGCAAAATCGATATGCATGTCCTATGGGTGAGCCCTTTTATGCCAAGGGTTGGCCTAGCATGAAAAATACAATCCTTAGGGGTAGACATCATACAATACCTGATGGATCCGATCGACTTATTGAAATTCGAATAAAAGACAATTTTGAAAAATTTGGTTAATTGGAGTGACAAGAGACAATTTGTTCTAGCAAAATGAGGACAAAGTCCAAATGGATTGATTGCTTTGATTGACACATAAAATGATATCAAAATCAATTTAGTGTGTAAAACTTACTTTTGAAAGGATTGAAATGTCTCGACTAGTTTCTTCAGTGAACCATAGATCGAAACTTTAAAAGAGAATAAATAGGTTAAATGAATCGAATGAAATTGATGGTTAGTTCAAAAATTGACTGGATTATCCTGAAAGTGAATAAAACTGATCCAATGGATTGGATGAAATTGAGAATTTATTCAAAAATAAATAAATAAAATAAAATTGACTAAATGAATAATGAATTGGATGGAATTGATGATTTATTCAAAATTGATTGTATTATCCTAAAAATGAATAAATTGGTCAAATGGATTGAATAGAATTGACAGTTTATTCAAAAATCGACTGGATCACTGACCAAATGAATAGAATGAAATTGATGATTTATCCAAAATGAAATTGAATGAAAATGAAATTAAAAATGAGCAAAATTGTAAGGATCGAATGATCTATAAAAAAATCGACTCAATCATCTTAGATGTAAGAATGAAATGAATGATTTATCAAAATCGATTGAATTGTCTGCCCATTGATAGTTTCAAAAAATTCGTTGTGATTCATTAGTTTATGAGCCTTCGGAAATCAAGATTTCGCCTTAACATACTTATCATCTCAACAATGAGGAATTTGTGAATTTCTTCAACTTAATGTCCTTTACGCAAGGGATTTTTACCAATTCTGATAAAATGGCCAAAAAGTGATTATTAAAGGCTCATATTCTAATGCGTAAAAACTGTTCCATCATTCTCAATGGCGTCACACGGAAGGGATCGAATCCTACCTTACCTTGTGCACTACCCCTTTGGATGGTACAAAAAATATAAACGTGCAAGTCTCATTGGATTATATATCCGAGACAAAATGTGGTTTATTCCTAACGCGAGATCCCCTATGCGGCATTTCCTCTAAAGTTGATATATGATGCCAGTTTATTAAAGCGGTTAAATATGCAATGAAATAATTGACATATGATCTAAAAGTGCCCCATTTAAATACCGGGGTAAGCCTAAAATGATGTGCAATATATATGCGTATGCAATTAATTAAAATTTAAACGTGCTTGATATAAAAGGCCGTCTTGTCCTAAACGAGTATCATGCCAGGACTCTTATTTCTAAAGTTTGTGTATGCAGAAAAGAGAAAACAAGGGAAGGTTAGTTCAACAAATAACACATAACACATTTGTAGCAAAGCAATACACAGAGATAAAACAATAAAAGGAAAAAGAGGTTGGATCCCTCCCCTCGTGAATAGTGTCCCTAATAGGGTAAGGCAGACTCTACCCTAGGTAAACTATCATGGATGCATGAAGTATTTGGCTCACTAATGCATCTAGACTCGATAGGTTTTAAGGTCCCCGAGCCTTCAGATTTGAAAATCAAAGGTCATCACTCCCAAGGTTCCTTGTCGGTGGCTCGAGCGATTCCCCAAACACCGCTACGCACACATCGTGTCACGGCTACGTGTTTGAGTGAATCTATCAAAAATCCTCAACCTTCGATTAAAAGTTAAAGGCTATTAACCCAAGACTTAAAATGAAAGATTGAGTGACCCCTTGGATCATGCTACGCACACATCGTGTCGCGATCACACGTCCAAGTGGGTCGCCTAATCCTAATAGGGAAGAGTGGCTTGACAAGCCACTAAAGAAAAATAAATGAGGGATAAAAAATAAAGCGTATGCACGTATGCTAGTGCTTCGTTTGGAGGGGAGGGATCGAGTACCAACGCGAGGCTCTAGGGTAATATCCCCCCCACCCAAATGCAATGCACGATACGAATAAATAAATAAATGAACCATTCATCACATACACGCAAGACGAGGAACGATTACGAGTGTGAAATGCAAAACATCCTAAAAAGAGAAATGCAACCTAAGACATCCAAATATGATAAATAAAAGGGCTACAAAGAGAAAATACAACTAAACCAAGTGCTTGGACTCTCTAGCGCGTCCCCAGTGGAGTCGCAAAGTTGTCGCGCCCCATTTTTTGTGATGGAAAATATAAGTATAAAAATAGGTATTTACAAAATATGTAATTTTATTTTAAAATAAATGAAAAGGACCTAAAATGGGACTTTAAAGAAGAATGCGACAATTTGGGTCCAAAATTTAGTCTAAAAGGGTTTTAAAGAAAAAATAGGAGTCGCCACTTGGTATGAATTTTTGGTGTACCAAGTCACCCAAAAAATATTTTTTGACAAAAATAAAATAAATCAAAACCCTTTTTGACAACTCCAGGTCTTTGAAAAATAAGAGAATGGATTCGGGAGTCACGGTTGAAGAAAGGGAAGGCAAAGGTTCGATTAACTCAAACCTAAGGCACCCTTTCAACCTAGTCTAAACTAGTTGCGAGGTTTAGTCAAAATTTTCCTAATCTAACCCTTAATTTTATCATATTTGGATGTTTCCTACATGGATGCAAATCTAAATTTATAAAAAACATCGAAAGGGACAAAATGTTCATTCAAGGGTTTGATTGAGCCAATCGCATTAATTGCGAAGGCCAAAATAACTCCTTGAAGGTGTCACGAGTATGCAAATGATGAATTTAAAGTAAAGAAAAGAAATTAAATTATATACATATATATAAGTGATCAAAGAAAAAGGGAATGCAACATAAAGGGTACGGGAGATAAAAACTCGTGACATAATTTTCTTATACATGGATTAATAGGGTATTTAAACTAAAAAGTTATAATCACCCATTTCCCATGTTTGAAAAATAATTCTCCTAATATGAACAAGCAAATGAACTAATTTAAATGAGATGCAATTCTAAATGACATGATTAGCGCCTATAGAGGGTAGGGGATAATATAATAAGAAATATCATGCAAATGAGAAAAGATCCTAAAAATAAAAATATGCATGAAGATGTAGTGAATAGCATACAAAGATGAATCTAGCGCAAGATGACCTAAAGGGTCTAGCGTTGGACTAGCCCATTTCTAAAAGTCCTTACTAGCGTTGGACTAGCAAGTAAGCGGAGGGAGAAACCACAACTAGCGTTGGACTAGTGTGGTGACGTCATGCATTAACAATTCATAGTGAAACAAATAAAACATAAATTAAAACAAATAAACACATAAGAGCACGTAGCACATAACACGTAAACATAATATCTAGATGCCAAAATCCTACGAAAAGCGAATAAAACACATAACACATAAGCCACATAAACACATAACCTATCTATTACATCGGGGAGCGCCTAACTACAATCTAGAAGGAAAAAATATAATAAAACAAATCTAATTATCCTATCTATTACATTTTTGAGGTATTTAAATGCCTCTTGAATCATTGTAAAAATTAACTAAAACATATATAAGAAAATTTGAATGAATATTTAAATCAAATAAATAAAGCATATAAAATATAAACACATAGGAACACATAAGAGCACATAAGAGCACGTAATTGACATTGAAATAATAAAATAGGAGTACCTCCCGTTTGAAGTGGTGACTAAATGGAGTCAAATTGTCCTATTTATACTCACAATGAACATAAGGATCATGGCACCAATTTAATTGAAAAAGAAAATAATAATACAAGTACTAAATTCACGCTAATATGTCAGACGTAAAGAAATTTAAGTAAATCTAAAAAATTTCCAAATTAAGTATATTCAAAAGTAGCATAATTAGCTATTAAAGAAAAGAAACAATCATAATAAAGAGAGTCAAAATTCATCAGGGACTGAATTGCAAAAATTGAAAAACTTTCAGGGAAAAAAATTATATTTTTCCAAAGTTCAGCGTTCAAAAATTAAATAAAAGATAAAATTCAGGGACCAAAGTGTAATTACTATAAGGACCGAGTTGAAAAGAATTTAAAGTGTTATGGGCCGTAGTAAAACTACTCCAAAGATCAGGGGCCAAAGTGCAAAATTCGGTTTCTGATTTGGGAGAAGAAAGGCCATCGGGCCGTTATTTTTATTTATTTGGGCCGGATACTACCTAAGCCCAACCGAAACCCAAAAGAAACGAGCAGGCCAGCCCGTCTTTTTATCCTTCAAACCCAACCAAAAAAAAGCATGGGCTCCGACCTTCTAACCCAACCAAAAATAAGAAACAAGCCCACTAAAAAAATTAACTTAGCCCAACCCACTTTCCTTTTCTTTCTTTTCTTTTCTTTCTTTTCTTTCTCTTTTCTTCCCCATACGTTTCCTTTCCTTCTTCTTCGGCCAACCGAAGAAGCTTCAGCTGGCAGCCATGGTGGCCGCCACCAGCGCCACCGGACCGCCACCGCCGGCGACCTCTCCGGTCACCAAAATTTCTCAAAATACACCTCCCCACTCCATTTTTCGCGTAGGTTCCATTTTTGGACTTAGTTTTTACAGAAAATGACCCAAAAGTGACCAAAATGCCAAGAAATCAGTTCAGTTTTTATTTTTTAAAACCCTCACATCTTCACCAAAAATCATAAAAATTATGCCAAAACCCTCCTTACAACTCCTACAATACAAATATAATTTTATTTTGACAAGAAAACAACATAAAAGGACTAAAATAAATCAAAACAGTCCCCTAAGATTCTTTCTTTTCATTTTGGTATTTTTTCAAACGGTTAACATGCATGCATAAAAAAACATTTCCTTTTCCTCAATCTAGTTCATGCTATTTCCCAAATTTCAGCAATACAACATCAACAATAAAAACCAGCAAAAGCAAGATAAATTAAAACCAAAATGTATCTAATATGCTTAAAAAAAAAACTGAAAAATACCTCAATGAAAATGGAATTGCCTTGGCTGAATTTTTTCTGATGCCTGTGAGTATGTTGGGGAGAGGAGAGTGCTTCTTGTTGTGACTTTGTCTGTTGGGAGCAAAGAAAGAAGAAAAAAAAAACCGAGAGGGAGTTGGGAAGAGGAAGAGTGCCTTGCTTCTTTTTTTTTTTGTGTTTCTCTCCTCTGCCCAAGTGAGCCGAGAGGGATTTTTTTTCTGGAGGAAAAATTGGAGTGTTGGTCTTGTTTTTGCTTGTCTGTGAGGGAGAGAGCCGAGAAGGATGGAGATTTTCTTTTTTTCTTTTTGGCTTCCCTGTTGTGTCCTCTGCCCAGGTCCGAGAGAGGGAGAGAGTGAGCCGTGTGCAAAGTGAGGGAGTGTTTTCTTCTTTTTGTTCTGTGAGGGAGAGAGCCGAGAAGGATGGAGATTTTCTTTTTTCTTTTTGGCTTCCCTGTTGTGTCCTCTGGGAGAGAGCCGAGAGAGGAGATTGAGGAAGAAAAAGGTGGGGAGTTTTGTGTGTTCAATTTGCCAAAATGATGATTTTTCAACTAATGAAAAGACCAGTCCATGGCCATTGAGTGTGAAATGGGTTAATAGTTAATTTGGTGAAACAAAATGATCAAAAATGATTTTTTGATTTTTTTTTGGTTTTTGTTGTTTTTTTTTTCTTTTCGTAAAGCAAACCTGCAAAAATGAGAAAATGCACATTAAAATGCAAGAAAATAAATAACTCGTTAAATAGAAAAATCTTGAGAAAATATTAAAAATTGACAAAAATTTGGTGTCTACACAAGATATAGAAATATACACATTTGATCATTCAAATTGACTCTTTTAAATACAAGGAATACCTTTACAAACTTTTCCAATTTTTCACAAGCACTTATATATCAAGTTAAGCAAAAGTTACCTGTAAGGCAAACATAACACATTTGACTCGTCTATTCACCTTCACTCAACTACAGAAGTGAGTAACCCGCATAATTATGTGTGATGCAATCTCCCTAAAATTATTCTCCAAATTCCTAGTCTTCCATTGTTGCTTTCTTACACTGTCCTCCGTACTTGCATAAATTCCTATCAGCCACCAGTGTTCATTAGTATCCTTGTCTACCACACTTGCTTCAATGTACCAATCAGTACCTTGTACATCCAGCAATATCACTTCCTCCTTCCAAAACAATGCTAAACCCCCTGCTCTACCCTTAGAGCTCACTATAAAACTATTCTCAAACTTAACCCTTTTTTGTACCTGTTTCATAAATTTTTCCTGGTTTTTTGTCTCACTCAAGAAAACTATGCTAGAAGAGTGGAGGTGAAGTACCTCCTTCAGTTGGGGAATTGTCAAGGGGCCTCCTGCACCTCGACAATTCCACGCCGCCAAGTGGAGGCATTGCGGGGCTAGCCTCCAATTCCCCTCCATGCTGAGCAGCAGTTATGTCCTCTTTTAACAGCTTGTGTTTTGGACCTTTTACTATGTCCTCTTCCATGATGTCCATATCTTGTCTAGCTTCCTGCATTTTCCTTTTCTCTCCAAAAATGATCACATTTCCTTTATCAGTTATTTCTCTTAGTGGTACCCTTTTAGTTCGCAAGCTCCTCCTCCATTTTTTCTTTTCACCTTGTTTGTCTCCACTGACTGGAGACTGGCACAATTCATTCCCAGCATCACGCTAAGGGACCATCATGCTTCTCTTTTCAGATGTGTCTATCGACTCTCTTTCAGTTATTTCTTCTATAACCATGCCGTCTGCTTGATGACCTTCATTCCTGATCATACTTTTTCCCAGATCCACAGTTACCTTGCTAATTTCTAAATTTTCCTTTTCTTCAATCCCACTTCCCTCTGTGTTTTTTCCCCCATTCGTTTCCCCTTTCTCCACTCTTTTTTCCAGCTCTTTACTTTCTCTCAGAATCTCTCTCCACTTTTCCTCAATTACTGCTTTCTTCTGATCGCTATCCTTTCCCTCCTTGTCGCCCCTTCTACTGCTCGTTTCAACCATAACCCCAGGCCCTTTTTCAGCAGTTGTCCCAGCGCTTGTTCCAGACACTTTGCTTACCGATGATATCACCATATCTCTCTGCTTTGCTTCTGTGCCAGTCGTTTTCCAAGCTCTCAAAGGGGATACCATTATGTTCCCCACTCTCATCCATGCCCCATACTGACCTTCCCTACTAGACTGCCCTTCACTCCTTTCTCTAGTGCACAACTTGTCCCCATGACCTATTATCCCACAATTGTAACAAAAATCCGGGCATCGCTCGTATTTAAATTCCACCCAAGTATTCACTCCCTCCAACTTCACCAGAGTTCCTCTCGGAAGAGGTTGTAGAACATCAATCTCAGCCATTATCTTCATATGCCTTCCTTCTTCCCCCCCCTGGTGGGACGATTACCTCCCTTGTAGATCTAAACAGTTTCCCTAACTTGAATCCCACTGTTCTACAGATCCAGTGGACTGGAAGATTCCAGATTTGTACCCATAAGTGCGTAAATCTAAAGTGGTTGAGATTTCTTTCACACCCAACTTCCCATTCTTTGATAACTAGAATCTGATTATCCATTATCCACGGCCCTCCCATCAGAATTTTTCCACGGTCATCTGTCGCGCCCCACTTTTTTGGAAAAAATAAAATAATTGTTTTTTTTGTTGAATTTTATTGATTTGGGAAAAATGATTTTTGTTGATAAAAACAAAAATGGGTCTAAATGGGACTTTTGAAAATGCGACGATTTGACCCAAGGAAAATAGTTTAAAAAGGGTTTTTATATAAAAAATGGAGTCGCCACTTGGTATAGAGTTAGGGTGTACCAAGTCACCCAAAAAAAATGAATTTTAAAAGAAAAAAGTAAGAAAACCCTTTTTAAACGACTCCTAGTCCACGTAAAACAAAGAAAAAGGTTCGGGGGTCACATTTGACGAAGGGGGAGGCAAGGATAAAAATCCAAGGCACCCCTTCGACCTAGCCAAGGCTAGTTGCGTGATTTAACCCTTATTTTCCTATATTTTCTACCCAAAGTATGTATTGCAAACTGGATATGACTAATGAATGAGAAATGCAATCTTAAGTCTAGAGATGTCTCTGATGAGGCTCTTGATCCCATTCACATGAATTGTGAAGGTCAATAAGGAGAGACCTCATAGAAAACCATGAACGATGCAAATGAGGACTCAAATGAGAGTGTAAGTGTGCAAAGTGTAGAAAAAAAAAGGTGCATGTGTGCAATTTGAAAGTATTTGTGTGCAAATGAATAAAAACATAAATGCTCGTGTGCAAGTGAATGAAAATAGTAAATATATAAGTAAAATAGGTGCAATGTGTGAAGTGAAAAGTAAAGAAAGTGAATGAGTGTGTGAATATGACATGTGGATTTAAAATATATAATTAGTGAGGAAAATAGTGAGAAAATGATATGAAAATGCATGAACTTAGAGGAATGCATCAGGTCGGGTACGGGAATGACCCCTAGCTTTGTGATTTTAATTTTCCCTTTGATTAGAAGGAAAAACTAGCGTGCTAAGGCTATTTTGAAACCACGCTCGCTCGTTTCCCTTACCCAAGGGGGTTCCTCAGGCAAATGGACCCTATAACTTAGCATGAAATGCAAAGGCCTAAAATGAAAGGGAAAAGGTTAGAGGGACATGCCAAATGCCATAAAAACTAAAAAAATGCATGAAATGTAGTGGAGCATGCGAACATGTATTAACGAGGGGAAAACCCTAAGGGTCTAGCGTTGGACTAGCCCATTCTACGAATTCCGACTAGCATTGGACTAGCGGAAACGTACATTCATCCATCACATCCATTTATAAATATGGAAATCAAGTAGACATGCAAAATCACTTATAACACGTAACACATAACACTTAGCATGCTCGACTAGATGCAATAGCTTAATAAAGCAAATTAAACACATAGCAACTAAGCATGCAAGACAAATAAGACGATTAAAGCCCTAACTATTACATTTGCTAGCTAAAACAAAGGGGAAAGGGAAAATGGACCAAATTACTTGCTATGCCCTATCTATTACAAGCCAAAAGGTGTACATATACCCCATAAATGAAAATAAAAGAAAGATTTAAAAATGAAATAAAAGTAAATAAATGAAAGGCACTAATAAACATTTAAGAAAACCAAGTAGGCATGCAATTTTCATTTAACAAGTTGGATCACATAGGGAGATACACAAAAAAAATAAAAGAAAGTATACCGTCCCCTTTTGTGGTGCTAATAAGTTGGAGAAGGTTCTAAATTGGAGCTACAACCACTAAACAAAGGATTAATGCACCAATTTAATAGTAAATCAAACAACACAAATTCTTCAAAAACAAAAATTGAAGAACCACTAATAACTATGAAATTGAACCATTAGATCCCTATTAAAATCAAGTTTGACCAATTCGCTACTGTGAGTCAAGTATCCTTCTCCACTACACTCAAAGGAAGCAGGTAATGCAGCAAAAGCAAGAGACAAAGCATCACTTTAATCAAGAAATAATTACAAAAGATAAAAGTAAACATGAAATTGGATCAATTCAAGGCATTTAAAGGAAGGTGAACAGCCCATGTAAAATTTAAAACAAGTAGTGACTTGATTGCAAAAACTAAAGGAATTTGAGAGGTCAATTTGATTGGTTTTCCCAATTTTTTGGGTCATACTGGCATAAGGGGAAACTTGAGGGGGTTAAGAGGCAATTTTGAAACAATTTTTCCATGCAAATTCATGCAAGCTACGTGAGACTTAAACTACTGCAACTAAAAATGCAACATGCTCTCTTTTGCTTCCAAGACAAAACCAAACGCACAGCTTATTGTTCAAGCTCGGATTTCAAACCCAAACACACAACTTTAATCTAGACCCAAACTTCATATTCACCACCATCCAATCAGGTAGAAAATTTAGAAAAATTCCATACAAAATTCTGGGCAAGTATTCAAACATTGAAAGAACGAAACTGCTGCAATTTTTCTTAGTTTCACCTATCAAGATCAAATTCAGATTCAAACCTCTACCTTAACCAAAGTTTCCTTGATCTAACACCTGAACTCTGAACTAAACAAACAAGGCATCGACAATCAAACAAACAAAGACGCAAGAAGGAGTTCAAAAATAGAAAAAGCTGATGCAAAATTTCTGGAACAACACTCAAACACAGTTTTTTTTCCAGCACTTTGTTGGTCATAATCCAGTTTTTTTTTCGGCCAAAGCCTTGTATTTGGCACTCAAATCCAACATGCAACTCCCTAACTAACTGATTAACATATCTAGTTCAGAAAACAACTTCAATCATCAACACAAAATCATCTAAAAATTTCCAGAAACATCCAATAAGCCTCGGATGAACGTGCACTTGGCAGAATTCAATTTCATTTTATTTTTCTGCTTTAAACCCGTTAATTAACTATAGGCAGAACTTAATCATCTTGTAGTTTACTAGTTAGTCGTAGTTAGAGGTTCAGAACAGCAAAATTATACCCAATGAAACTACATGACTCAAGACAAATCTCGGCAGAATCCTTTCAGCAAAACAGAATTTTTCTAAGCTCCTTAATTCATCACCCAAATACATAAAAATTATCATGCAAGGCCTTAATCATAATAATCATCCAAAAATTCAGTTAGTTAAACATCATTTCATGCTCGAATTACTTCAGCAAAACAACATTGAAGCTGCGGTATCCACTCAGCTTCTCGGCAGAAACAATTACTTCCAAGACAGATTTTCTAATGTTTTGATTTCATCATCCGATGGTTTAAAATCATCATGCAAAGCTCAATTATCATGGTATTAACTAGTGATTCATGGTTACAAACTCAAAACAACGAAATTGAATCACATGAAGCTGCAAAAATGCAGGACAAACTCTCGGCTGCAACAATTCATAAGAACAGAATTTCTTCTTCTAAATCACTTGTCCGGATGTTTGAAACCCATATGCGAGGCCCTAACCGCATTAATCATCCCAGATTTAGATAGCTAATCATGAATACAATTCCGAATTATCACAAGAAAGCAGATTTCATCAAGCATGTCTTAATCAGTTCTCGGAAATCCAATTTCAGCACACGTCAGATTTTTCTTTTCCTAAATTCCTCATTCATTGCCTAAGCTTCACATGCAGGGCCCTAGATAGCTTAATCCACCATTGGTCAGTTAGTTTTAGTTCAGAAATTACCTCACCGATGACTCACTCGCGTGGCAAGGAAGCTGAAAATTTTCTCTCGGCTTCGTACGCTGGTTTGGTTGTTGCAGAACCGCAGCTCACCAGCTCTCCCTCTCTTGTTCACACGCGAACTGGGGTAATGGTTCTGGTTGGATGTTGCAGTTGCGATGGAGTTGGGAACCAGAAATGGTTGCAGCTCGCGGACAGAACCAGAAATCTTCCTCTCGGCTCCAGAGTGCAGCTCGGCCTCTCCCTCTCCCTCGGTCGATATTCCAAGGAAGCTACTCACTCACGGCTCACAGATGGAATAAATACAACATAGCAAGTCTCACCCTTTTTTCCCTCAGCTCCCGAACAGAAAATGAACCAAGCCCAGAGTTCGGCTCTCTTTCAGTCGTTAATTACAATGACCCCCCTTTCTCCCTAGCTCACGGCAGTAAAATGGAAATGGATTGTGGCCGACCCAATGAAACCGAAGTCCTCTCTTCTGCTGTAGTGAGTTGGGAGTCGTGTGCATTAGTGGATGATGGAACCGGCAATAAGGATGGAAGGTGCTGGAATGTGAAGTGGAAAATGGAACCGGCAGAAGGAAGGAAGGTGCTAGTATATGGAGTGGAAAAATGGATTCGGCAGAAGTGGAGTTGTGATTTTTTTGATTTTGATTTTTTCCCTTTTTGAAATTAATTGAATAAAACTGATAATAAAAATAGATAACAAACAACAAAAACAACAGAAAGAGTAATTTAATTAACATAGAGTAGAAACTAAATAAACTAGAATCAACAAAACACAATTTTCCATTTTCATCAATTTTCATCATTTTCTTTTTTTTCTTTTCCTCAACTTAATAATTTAACAAAAATAATAGTAAAACTAAATAAAAACAACAATTTTAATTACAAACACATCAAAGTAAACAAACTAAAATAACAAAGTTATCATTTTCGATTTTTCTTTCATTTTCATTATTTTTCATCATTTTCCCTTTTTCTTTTTCAAAAATAAAATAACCAAAATAAACAAAATGCCAAAAGATTGAATTTAAGAGGAATGAACGTATTTTGTGAACCATTTTCTTTTTTCTCTTCTTTTTCTTTTATTTTACGTTAAAACTTAAAACTAAAACTAAAAGCTAAAACGTGAACAAAATTAATACGACAAATAAAAATAAAACTAAAAATAAAAGACAAATAAAAAGGTAACAACTAAAATGCAGACAATCTAAAACAAAATCATGAATTAGATGCAACGTACAAATTATTTAAAAAACTTGGTGTCTACAGTTTGCCCCTCTTTGTTTGAGTTTTGAAAAAACTTGAGACAAAGAAGTAGACACCAAATACTTACCTGTGGTATTCGGCTGCAAAATAATTCGAACGGACAGGAATTTTTAAAAAACGGGACTGACCCGAACGAGGAACTTAAAACGGGACTGACCCGAACAAGGAATTTAAAACGGGACTGACCCGAACAGAAAAATTAAAATTGGGACTGACTAGAGATAGGAAATTCAAATGGGATTGTATGAAGAAAACTGTATAAGACTTTATCTGAAAACGTATCCACAGATTTGCCCCGGTAATGAATTGGTCAGTGGGATTAAACCCGAACCTGCCATGATGATCGACCAGTGGGATAATACCCGATCCTGCCGAGGTTGGCGGGATGAAACCCGGTCCTAACGAAAAAAGCGGTCAGCGGGATTATACCCGGTCCTGCCGAGATTGGCGGATAAAAACGCGGGATTAATACCCGTCCTGCCTGGACCCCGGTCCCAATTTGATAAAAAATGAAACCCGCCCAATTTGATAACAGCGTCCAGCGGGATTAACCCCTGCCTGCAGATTGGGATGAAACCCGGTCCATTTGATATGAGGTTGGCGGGAGCGGAAACACGGTTAAACCAATTTGATAAAGCGGGTGGGATTCCTCCGTATTGGCGGGATGAAACCCGGTCCCAATTTGATAAAAGCGGTCAGCGGGATTAAACCCGGTCCTGCCGTGGGGATAAAAAAAGCGGTCAGCGGGATTAAACCGATTTGATTTTCCGGTCGAGATTTTTGATTGATGATTTGATTTTTTTTGCTTTTCTTTTTGACTTTTGAGAATCTTTCCAAAAAAATTAATTTTTTGCCCCAGTATGATGAATTTTTTACAAATTGAGCCCACAGTTGATTCTGTATCGCCATGTTGTTGCACCTTTTGATCAAATTTGCTTGCAACATTTTCGATTTGCCTTTGTTCACCAGAGGACTCCTTCCGATACCAATTCCAGTGCGAGGTGTGATTACTTTCATCTGTGCATGCAATTTTTCCTGTGAAAGAGAAAAAACAAAGAAATTGCCACCATCATCTGATCCGCTTTCCTTTGAGAATCGTGTAAACATGAGCCTTTTGATGCCTTTGTCAAAGTTGGCCGCGGCATCCGACTTGGTTGGATTTATCACTTCAAATGTCTCTGTTTTTCCAGACGGACCGGGTAAGCATTTTGCCATATTGCGAAGCCTTCGTATTTGGCTTGGCTGCACCTTAGCCCTTTTTAAGAGATGACTGAACCCAAGCATGCTTCGAATAAACCACGGGGGTTGTCATTTACCACAATTCAATGATAAAGAATGAGGTACGCAAGAAAAATTCACATGTCATGTAAAAATGAATATGCACAAGAATGCACTCACAACTATTTGTGCTTAAATTCTACCAAAATGCCATGAATGCAAAAAATTTGGTAAAAATGAGTTTCCTAAGAATGTATTTGCCAAAGAATGCTTTACAAAATGACACATCTTTGGCCAAAGGATGCGTATTCGAATCTCTGAATATCCTTGTTCTGGAATTCAATATTGGCAGGGGTATGACAAAAATGAGGAGAAATCCAAATGGACCAAACCACCAGTTGCTCCTCCTTGTGCTTGCTCATTGCAGAAAATCCGCCTTGGCGCCCTTTCGGGTTTTCACCAAGGTTGCCCCCCACCCTTTTTGTTGGTTTTTCTTTCTTTTTCTTTTTCTCTCTTTTCCTTCTTTCTTTTTCCTTTCTCTTGAGGTGCCCTTGTGGGTTTTCACCTAAGGAAACAATGGAAGAGCTCAACCATAGTCGACTCAGGAATGTAAGTTGAAGATTGCTGGCATCAGTAAAATGCGCTTCCCTTATAAACTTAAACGAAGGCATCATTGACATCACCTGCCAGTTGATTAGCAAAATCCCTAATAGAAATGCAGCAAGTGACGAAAACCAGGACTTTGGGCTTTTGTAATGAGGTCAGGTGGGGTGTTTTTCAAGAAAAGTTGAGGCTTGAAAGCAGGTTTGATGAAAGGTGTGAAATAACCTGAGATTGCATCATTTTGAAATTATCTCTAATTTTGAACGAAACCGAGGAAATTTGCCCCAGTTTGATTGGATTTTCTCTTTCTTTGCATTTTCTTCATTGCATTTTTCTCACTTTTTGCATTTTCCTTCAAAAACTAAATTTGCCCCAGTGTGGGGTTCTTTCTTCCTTTTCATCTCTTTCAAAGATAAATTTGCCCCGGTGTGGGTTTTTCCTTTCCTTTCTGATCATTTGCAGAATGAATTTGCCCCAGTGTGGGATTTGCAGTTCTCAGGGGTTGCCAAACGAAAATTATTGTTCTGAAAGCTCAAAGGGGACAAGTAGGGATAAAATGCTTTATATGTAAAAGAAGAGGGCCTGACTTGCATTTCGCCATTTGCACGAATTTCTAAGGAAATTTGCATGATCAAATGAAAATTTTCTTGCACATATCTGATTTGATGGGTTGAGGGTATGTCTGTCCTTCCATCTCTCCTTTGAACACCCAATAAGCTTTGTTAATTTGAAGCAAATTTGCCTTCGACTTCGTCTTTCATCACTTTAGCACTTTGTTTCCTTTTTCAGAAGGTCGGTGGCGGATCCTTTTGTTATGAACATAGGTCATGCGTTTTGACAACGTTGGTCATAGCATATAGCATTCAACTTCTTTTCATCAATCAGAATCAATCGTTAATGATACTGCTTTAACCAATCAACTTCCAACCTGGCTGGAAAGAGATTTTCTCGAATGAAGGGATTTATCAATGAAGGAATTTTCAAATGAAAGAATTTTTCCAGTGAAGGGATTCCTTAATGAAGGGATTTTTCCAGTGAAGTGATTTTTAATGAAGGGATTTTCAATGGTTTTCTCAATGAAAACTTGCTCAATGAAGGATTTTCTTAATGAAGGCTTTCTCAATGAAGGAATTTCTCAATGAGGGCTTTTTAATGGAGGGATTTTCAATAAAGGGTTTCATCAAATTCCAAAACAGTGACATTCAAAGAGTCAAATAACTTTACCTTTGGCCATCTCAAAGAATTAACAAAAAATTAAAACAATAATCAAATAAACAAATAATCAAATTGCAAAAAATGCTTTCATTAAGCTATGTACATATGCAAGAAAAAGTTTTCATGAATTTTAGCAAATGACAACCCCTAGATTTATCAAAATTCCCTTCGAGAGGGAAGATAGTCAGCCATCCAAATTGTGAAGAGCTCTTTCAAGACCTTCAAATTTCGTCATTGGAGATGGATGCCTCAAAGGTGTCCTTGTGTTCAGGAAAAGGATTTGTACTTATATTTGGTCCTTGTTCTTCCCTTCCTTTCAGAATTATGTCTCCGGCCTCAATCATGTCTTGGATTTTGTGTTTAAGTACCCAACAATTGACAGTAGAATGTCCAAGAGCTCCAGAATGGTAAGCACAAAAAGATTGAGGATTATAACCAGGGGGAACTCCTTTAGTATAGACTTTAGGAGGTATTGTACCAATTTTGCCCGCGGCCTTGAGCTGCTCATACAGTTGATCCAAGGGCCGACCTAAATTGGTAAAAGTTCTATATCGGGCCGGGTCTCGGATGCCATCGGTTTGTTGATAGTTGTAACTATGGTTGGCGGGTAAGGTGGGTCTTGGATGATAAGGAGAGCGAGATCTAGTTTGAAAGTTATGTGGAGAAATATGGAATGGTGTTGTAGGTGTGTTTAGGTAATTTGGTCGAGGTTGCGGGTGGTTAATAGTGGTATGGTACACAGGTTGAAGGTGTGGTTGGTATGGATAATGGGGGGAGTAGGTGGGATATTGTTGGGATCTAGGCCGGAAAGAAACTCCTTGTTTCGAGACAGATGAAACTTCCTCTTCCCTCTTTTTGAACAGGAATTTCTTGTTATTGCTGCCTTGATTTTGCATTGCTTCCAATTGTGATTTCAGAGCCGACACATTAACGATCTTTCCAGCCTTCACAAAATCATCATATTCTTCAAGTTTGTTGACAATAGCAGCAAATGAGCATCCAGTCATGCGAAAGATTTCCTCAAAATACGGTGGATCGTGTGCTTTAATGAAGGTGCGAATGATTTCATCTTCAGTCATTGGTGGCTCGACTTTTGCAGCTATTTTCCTCCACCTTTTGGCATATGTCTTGTGGTCCTCAGAGGGTTTTCTTTTTGTCCCTTCCAACGTGGCTCGTGTAGGAGCCAGCTCGCAATTATACTCGTATTGCCTTACAAAAGCTTTGGACAAGTCGATCCAGGTTTTTACTTCTTCGGGCTTCAGGTTGGAGTACCAATCAAGTGCATCCCCTTCCAGACTTTCAGGGAATAACCTTAAAGGCAAATTCTCGTCATCTACGGGCTTTCCCAACTTGTTAGCAAACAGTCGGAGATGTGTTTTGGGATTACCAGTTCCATCATATTTGTTAAATTTAGGGGTTTTGAACCCCTCAGGTAACTGCACATTCGGGAAAAGGCAAAGCTCGTCGTAATCCAGAACTCCTTGCTTGTTCAACCCCTGACTCTTCATCATAAACTCATCGAAACGATCAAGGCGTTTGAGCAGCTTTATATCAACGGGAGCAGAAGATTCCCCCATTTCTGCCTTGGTTTGAACAATATGGTCTGGTAGGAATGGCTCAGCAGCAGTGTGATAAAAGGTATGTGGCTCAGGTGGTATATTTGAAGTGATTTGGGGTTGGTGGACCTCGCATGTGAGTAAGAAAAAATGAAGGATGAGGAGGGTAAGTGTATGGCAAATTTGTGGTGGGATAGGTGAAAGTTTCTTCGGGTGCAATAGGAAATGATGGAGTAACAGTGGCATGGGCCGAAGGCAGGTCAAATGGCTCTTGCTCAGGCTGTCTGGCGGGTACAGGTTCGGGTTGAACTCCGCTGCTAATTAGCTCATCATTCAACTTCCTTTGGGCGGCCATCTCATACGCCATCTCTCCAAACTTGGTAAGCATCTCAGTCAACTGAATCCCCGAACTTGCAGTCTCGGGTTGAGCGGTAGTAGCAGACCTATCTGACTGTTCCGGTTGTGAACTCATGTTTACACAACTCCCCTGGGCTCTACTGCGGGATCGCGTTATGATGGGGCTTCGACGAGAAGCTATGTTGAAATATCACCTGAGAATTTTTGACAGATTGCCTTTAGGTTCAACCCTCGCTTAATTATTCCAAAGAAAATAAAGAAAAGGAAAAGAAAAAGGCAAGAGTTAGTAGATATCCAGAAAATTCGGATGCATATCCTATGGGGGAGCCCTTTTATGCCAAGGGTAGGCCTAGCATGAAAATGCGATCCTCTAGGGTAAGCACTATACCATACCTGACGGATCTGATCAACTCATTGAGTGAAAAATAATTTGAAAAATTTGGCCATTGGAGTGACGAGAGATTTGTCAAAATGAGGACAACGTCCGAATAGATTGATCACCTTTGATCGATACAAGAACTTGCAAAAACGCACGGGTTTGATCTTGACGAACTTCCTATCAAAGAGATTTGGAATTCATTTTGACAACTTTTCCTCAGTGAAGCACGGGTCAAAACTCCAACTGATCAAATGACTGGATGCAATGGATGTTTTTCTCAAGATCGTCTAGGTTTTCTATTTTGAAATTCAACATTGAAACCCTAATTGGTCAAATGAAATTGACAATTTATTAAAAATTGACCGGATTACCCTAAAAAGGAAACAGGTCAAATGAACTGAATGAAATTTATCCAAAATTAATCAGATCACCCTAAAAAGGGTAAATTGATCAAATAGATTGAACGAAACTTGATCTATTCAAAAACCGGCTCGGTTGCCCTAAAAATGGGTAGATTGGCCAAATGAATGAAATTGAATTCGTGATTTATTCAAAACATCGGCCGAATGACCCTAAAAAGGGTAGATTGGTCAAATGAATTGATGATTTATTCAAAATCGACCAGATGACCCTAAAAAGGGTAAATTGGTCAAATGACTTGATGATTTATTGAATGAATTGGCAAAATGAATTGGTTGAATTGTCCGGCCATTGGTTATTTCAAAATTATTGAGGTGCATTAGTCTATGACCTTCTAAAAATCAAATTTTGGCCTCAATTTATTTATCGTCTCAATAGGAGGAATCACTTGTGAATTTCTTCAAATTAATGTCCTTCACGCAAGGGAATTTTACCAATTAGGTTTAAAAATGGCCCAAAAAGTGATTATCAGACGCTCATATTCCAAAGATCACTCTATAAAAATGATCAGATCCTACCTTACCTTGTGCACTACCCCTTTGGATGGTACAAAATGTAAACGTGCAAGTCTCACTGGATTAAGTATCCGAGACACAAGGTGGCTTATTCCTAAACACGGGATTCCCTATGTGGCATTCCCTTTCTATGGTTTATGTATGATGCCAGTTTATTAAAGCTATGTGAATATGTGACAAATATGACCTAAAGGACATAAATAATGCATCGAGGGGGAAAAGGTCTAAAATGAAATGTATTTATTAAGTATAATGACTGAAATTTAAACATGTGAGTTATCTAGTGGGTGAGTCACTAAAAGAGTGCCAAAGAGGCCTCTTATTGCTATGGCACATGAATGCAGGCCAAGAAAACAAAGAAATGGTTAGTGCAATTGATAGTACACATACCACATTGGGAGCAATTAAGAAAAGAAATACAATAAAAGCAAGTAAAAGGGGTGGAACCCCCTCCCTCGTGCCTAATGTGCTTAAAAGGGTGAGGCTGACTCTAACCTAGGCAAACTCTAACATGGATGCATGAGGCTGGGGCTCACTAATGCAACTAGACTCGATAAGTCTCGGCTCCCAAGCCTTCAGACCTAAAGGCGAAGGGTCATCACTCCCAGGGCCTTTGGTCGGTGGCTCGAGTGATCCCTTAGGTAGCGCTATGGGCGCAGAGCACACCAGCCGCCTACCCAAGGCAATCGGTCCTAGTCCTACAAGGCGGTGTGGGATGGCGCCCACGAAAAATAAAATAAAATGGGATGACAGTAAATAAACGTGCACGTATGAAGTGTTTTCCTATTTTGAGGGAAGGGGTTGAGAACCAACGCAAGGCTCTAAAAGGTGACACACCCCCCCAAATGCAATGCAAGCGCGAGATAATCAAGTAAACAACATCCAATCAACCAATCACACATACGTGAGTGAGGGAATAGTTGGATACGCGCGCGAGGCAAAAGGCCCTAAAAATGAAAAATGCAACCCTAATATCCAAATGTTATGCATACAAAGGGTAGAAAAGGGAAAAGAATAGCCAAATCAAATGCTTGGACCCACTTAGTAACTCCCCAGTGGAGTCGCCAACTGTCGCGCCCCACTTTTCGAATGTGTGTTGGTGATGTGTGAAGTGTGGTGTGAACGTGTGCAAAATGAAAAGTAAAAGGCCATGGGACTTTGGAAAGCGACGATTTGGCCAAATGAAATTTTAAAAAGGGTTTTTTGAATATGAAAACGGAGTCGCCACTTGGTATAGATTTGGGGTGTACCAAGTCACCCAAAAAAGTGTTTTTTTTCTTTTTAAAGGACAAAGCAGTAAAACCCTTTTTAAAACGACTCCTAGTCCACGTAAGCCAAAGAAAGAGGTTCGGGAGTCACGTTTGACAAAGGGGAAGGCAAGGATAGAATCCAAGGCACCCCTTTGACCTAGCCAAGGCTAGTTGCGCGACTTAACCTTACCTTTCCTAGTTTTCTACCCAATGTATGTTCGCACGTTTGGATTTGACTATATGAATGCAAAACGGAAAGAAAAATGCAATCCTAGATTCTACGATGTCTCTTGTGAGGCCTTTGGTCCCAAACCACATGAATTGTGGCGGCCAACAAAGGAAAACCTCATAGAGGTCGATTAATGCAAATGAGATTCAAGTGCGCAAGTGTGAAAGTGTATGAAAGATGCAAGCAATGCAAGTGCAAGTGTGCGAAATTGTATAAAAAATCCAAGTGTTTGTGTGCAAGTGTATGAAAAGGTGCTCGTGTGGAATTGTATGAAAAATCCAAGTGTTTGTGTGCAAGTGTATGAAAAGGTGCATGTGTGAAAATAGGAAGAGAAAATAAAAGTGTAATGAGGGTATAGAATGATTTGTGTAATGTAGAAGTCAAAAGTGTAATGTAGAATGCATGAGCCTAGGGAATGCAAGCAAGACGGGTATGAGGATGGACTCCTAACTTTTCGACTTGATTTTCCTTTTGATTAGAAGGCAAAACTAGCGTGCTAAGGCTATCGATTAGCCACACTCGCTCGTTTCCCTTATCAGAAGGGGACACTCAAGCAAAATGAACCCTATAGCTAGTATGGGATGCAAAACCTAAAATGAGGGGAAAAGGGAATCGAGGAGCATGCCAGATGATAAAATTAAGGAAAAAAATGCATGATATGTAGTGAACAGGCAAATAATGCATTAATGAAAAACAAAGGAAAAATCCTATTGGGTCTAGCGTTGGACTAGCCCTTTCTATGAATTCCTAATGAAATAATGAGCCACAACTAGCGTTGGACTAGTGCGGTGACGTACACTCATCCATTCCATTCATTCATGGTTATGAAAGCAAGTAGACATGCCAAAACGCTTGTAAACACGTAACACGTAGCATGCTCGACTAGATGCAAGAGCCTACTAAAGCAATTAAACATATAGCAACAAAGGCAAGCAACCAAGGGGAAGGGGAAATGGACCAGATGCTCTCCGAGCCCTATCTATTACAAGCCAAGAGGTGTACACATACCCCATAAAAGCATAAAGGGAAAGGGGAAGTGGACCAGATGCTCTCCGAGCACTATCTATTACAAGCCAAGAGGTGTACACATACCCCATAAAAGCATAAAGGGGAAGGGGAAATGGACCAGATGCTCTCCGAGCCCTATCTATTACAAGCCAAGAGGTGTACACATACCCCATAAAGCTTAAATAAAAGTAAAAGCAACTAAATGCACGCAAGGAGGTAAGGAAAACGGAGTAGGCATGCATATTCACATAACACGTAGGAGCACGTAAGGTCAAATGTAGTGCAAACGAAGGATAGAGTGTACCTCCCTTGAAGCGACGCCCTAACGTAGTGAAATTACTAACTTACCCTCCAAAATAATAAAAAGGTCAAGGTACCACTTAAATTATCAAATAATCACATGAAACAAAAATTAAATATGAAAAATGAAAGTTAAACACTAAATTAAGTCAATTAAAGTATTTACATAGACAAACCAACTATGTACAAAGCAATTAATGCAAGAGGGACTTAATTAGAAGGACATGAAAATTTCTAAAAGAGAGTAAAATAAAATACCAAAATTGATGAATTAAGATGAGACCCATAAAAATCAAATGCAAAAATGTGTTTAGAACACAAATCCAAGCTAAAAATTCTATTAGAACTTATTGAACCTCAAAATGCATCCTAAAACTCACTAAACGCCTTACCCAAAATCATGTCAAAGCATACCAAAAGCAATTAAGATTCTAGAATGATAAAATTGATTAAATTATTCAACTAATTGGGCCATAGCAAGACAAAAGGGAACTTGGGGGTCAAAAATGCAATTTTCTGAAAGCTTTCCATGCAAACTCATGCAAATCAACGTGAGATGGCCTGCAACAAGAAAACATTTCTGCAATCAAGAAGATCAACGTAACTTGCATTTTCACATGCCGATATCAGCTTTAACACCCAAATTTGATCAAAACCGTTCAATCAAAACATCTAGAAACCTTATCTTAGCAACATGCAACACAAATTCAATATCTAACAATGCCAAACATAGAAAGAAAATCATTTAAATGCTGGGAAAGAAACTAAACAAAACAGCAAACATTCAGTAACTGGATTGTTCACTTTCCAGCAAATACCCGAATAGGATTCGAATGTTTTAAACTCCCAACATGCAAACTCAAACTTTCATACCCTAACATCCGAACTCTAAACTAAACAAACAAATGTTCAACATTTAAACATGCTACAACTAGCAAGAGATCATGAAAGTGCTGAGAAAATTATTCACCAAGGAGCATGCAAATCTGGAAAAAGCAAGTAAGATCAACGATATTCACTTTTGTTGTTAGCACAACAATTTATTCACAAAACTCAACCTATTCTAATGAGACCTTTATGCAAGATGTGAAGAGAGTTTCTGCAACAACAAGCTTCGATAAATCATGAAGACTTTTGGCATCAAAGTCAGCTGCAATTTTCTTTTCCAGCCACAGCTTATCATGCAAACCAGATTTTTGGCCCAAATACAATGCTTTGATTAAACATTCTTCATCTCAACATCACAACCTCAGAACTAAGCAACAAAACTTCATGATAATCACAAACCAAAGACCAAAAATTTGGGAAGATATCATACCAGAAATCTGAACGTAAGTGCAGAAATGGTTTCGGCAGCCTGTTTGTTTGCTTTTCAACAAGGTGTTCGATCATGGTTCTAGTATTTTAGACCCTAAACAAGCAAACTCAACACCTAACCTCCTATTTCCATTCCCCCAAAACAGATTAAACATGCAACTTAAGTGGAAAGACTTGATGTGCAGCTATGGAAAAGAAAACGGAACAGGAAATGCAATTCCTTTTGTTCTTTGTTGCGGAAACTTTCTGCAGCTATGGGTTCACGTAAATTAAAGGCAGAAACATTGCATTGGACTCCCCATTCATCTACCAAACATCAATCTCAGTAGTGAAGAAACAAAAGAAAAAGAGCAAAGAAAGCATCAACGCCCACTACAATTTTGAACCCAGAAAAATCTGTTTCTACAATTATTTCAGTCCAAACCCAATCTACTCATGCGTAAGAAGAAAAGAGAAAATTCAGACAAGCTTCACAACAGTCCGTCCATAATCACATGACTCTCATAACATTGCCCCAAAGCCAGATAACCTGACCGGGTTGCCAATCACAGAAGTGCAGAAAAAGAAAAACCAAACTCGCAGCAAAACAAAATCTAGCATCGCAGCAAAATTTCAACCTTTCTGGCATGATTTTACAAGCTATGGGCAGAAGACAAATGAAAGGCGTTACCTTTATCCCTTTCCAGAGGAAAGAACAGGATCTGGGCTGATGAACTGGGCGTCCTTGCGCAGCCTAAAAGCTTTATCTTCCTCGGCTGTCAACGTTCTTCTTCAGGTCCGCAGTACTCGTATTGCTTGATGAATCGAAGATGATGATGACGTTGGGGCTCCTCCTCCTTGCTGCGCCACCTCTCTCTAGTTCTCCCTTGGTTCTCCAAATCCTCCTCTCTTGCTCTTTCTCTCCTAGCCGCTCTTCTCACAGCCGTTCAACCCCCCAAGAACTCCTGCCGTTGTCTCCCTCTTTTTGCTCCTCTCCTCCGTTGTCCAGAAAAATCCTCTGTTTTGTTTTCCGTCCCCACGAACTCTCCCTCTCACTCCTGGTTTCTAGTTTCTTACCAACCTTAGCCGTCAAACTCTTAGATGAAGCCCCCCCAAACCCTCGGCTTTTCTTCCCGTAGCTCTCCAAGCTGTTTTCGTTTGCCTTGTATTTTCTTTTGCCGTCGTCAACCTCTCAATTTTTTCCACCCCCCTTGCGGCTGTTCTTTCTTTCCCTATTTATATGGGAGCCTCCAACCCTAAAACTCCAGTACTTTCTTCCATATTTGCCATCAAGGGCTGCCCGAAGTCCTTTCTTGCAAGCTGCGAAAAACGCAGCTTGCAGTCGCGTTTCTTCCTTCTTTTTTTTTTTTAACTTAATAAATACATAATATAAATAATAATAATAATAACAATAACAAAATGACAAAACCATGTAATGAGAACAAATAAATAAAAAAACAAACTAAATAAATAAAAACAATAAAAATGTCCATTTTTCAAATTTTCTTCATTTTTCCCCCTTTTCTTTTTTTCTTTTCTTTTCTCAAAATAACTTAATAAAAATAACTAAAGTTCCAAAAGATTGAATTTGAACGTATTTTTGTGACCAATTTTCCCTTTTTCTCTTTTTTTCATTTTTCCAATCCAACTAAAGCCTATTTTTTGACTTTTTTCTTTTCAAGAAAGCATTGAATAAAAACAAAATGACTACAACATATTTTTGATGTTTTCCTTTTCTTTTTTCTAAAAACTCTACGCTAATTTTAAACTTAAAAGCTAAAACTAAAAATTAAAAGTAAACAACGAATGCAAGCAATCTAAAATGAAAATCATGAAATAGATGCCACATAAAATTATTCAAAATTTGGTGTCTACAACGTGCATTCATTCATGGACCATAAATAACATCGCAATTCAAGCTTAGAATTTACATTGATGAAAATCAAGGTACAAAGCCTCAATATATAAAACATTCTATTCGAGGAATAGCGCGAGTACAAGTCAAAAGTCAAAAATCAAAAACAACTAGACTACGCTAGTCTTTACACCTCTCACGCCTCGGTCATACCCCCTGTAAGGAAAACAAATAGCGTGGTATGAGCTAAAAGCCCAGTGAGGTTTCAAATAGCAAATTGACCATTATTTATAAGTACAAGTTTTCGATATAGCAAAGTAACGAGCATGAAGAGTTCATAAAAGTGAGCAATAACACTTCAAGTAGCAATCTCAAAATGAGCGAGTGTAAAAGTTTTCGGAAGAAACAATAATCCAATGAACAATATTCATTCCAAAGCATAAGGATACAGATGGCTCTCAGGAGCCAACTTCCCATTTCATCATCAGGAGCTTGATCACGTAATAGTTGACACTCCGTCAACTTTCAAGTAAAGGAACCAATCCAGTAGAGCACCACTTACACTACTCTCCGTCCACCATTCACACCCCCTACTGGGCCCAAAATCCTCAATAAACACGGGTGGTAATACTCGAGTATACCGATTAGTTGAGGAGATATCACTCCACTCGACAAAACAAGAGACCCAGGGTTCGTTACCCAATCGACCAAGCCCTTGCCGGCTCGACTAGAGTAACTCGCCACAGGGTTTCTGGAATTCCAGGAAGTGCGCACATCATAAACAAGTATATCAAATCAATTGCAATCAATAAACAAGTATATCACGTAAGGGCAAGTGCGATAAAGTACACTCTTGCCCTATCAATTCACGTATATAACATGTACTCATATTGGTCACGTATCAAGTTCAAGTATCTAGTGCAATTCGGTATTTGAAAGCACTCACCACAAGATATAGTGCCTTTACTGGTCACTTTCAGGTTATACTCCGGGTTCGGAGTCCAAATCTGCGATAAAACTCAGTTTGAGAACTTTGAAACGTGACTAAGATTCGAAACTTAGACGTTTCATTCAATAAAAATCAAGAAATTGGAATTCACTTGGAGAGTAGTCGTGAAACACTTGCTCGCCTTTTTAAACAGTAAAACTTTGTAATATTTATACTTGAAATTGTCATGCGAGTTGAAAGTACAAGGAAAACATACTTCGAGCAATCATGATTGCATTTCTCAAGGGTACAAGTTCGGCCAAGTCCTTACTTATATACCTCGAAACAAGAAGACTCAAGTACCCTAGATGGTTCAAGTACTATTCATATCAACTCGACCCAAGTCGCAAGTGTATTTTTATAGTCCTCGAGCGTAAATTTGGGCAGCATGCCCTTTGTGTTTACCTAATTTTCCAGCCATTTAGGCTTCATTATTTTTCCTCAGCCAATCCCAAATTCATACATATCATAGATTCAAGTATATAGCCGTTCCATAGGCTCATAACAATCATAAGAACAAAATCAAAGTGATAACAAGTGCGGAAATGTAACCTAGCAAAAGACAGATTTGACGTGTGGTTACGGAAATAACACATCCGAGGCTACGCTTATCGGATTGAGGCGCAACTTATACCGTTTCGAAACTAAGACACAGGGCTACAATGTTCATGAAGATCACTTAGTCCATTTTCCAATGCAACCTAGTCAAATCCTCAATTTACAGAACCAAAATCTAACTAGTCGGCTATTTAACCGCTCTGCACTGGAATGGTCATATCTCAGGTTACCAAGGTCCGATTAAGGTGTTCTTGGAGGCGTTTAAAAGCTAAGTCTGACTAATAAACTTTCATGTTTTGGCAAAAAGATAAATCAGTACGGATCCTAGTGAATAAACGTGATAAACTGGATAAACTGACCAAACGGACTACTGGGAAAAACCTTAAAATAGTGAGGGTATTTCGGTCTTTTCATGGGCTACGTTGCTCCGATTGAGCTGAAATTTTGTAGGAACCTATAAAATACCATTCTATACAACTTTAATGTTTTAACCTAAGGCTAATTCGGCCTCTAACATGCAGCAGCAAAACCGGGCAGAAAGAGGGGAAATTTTCCAGAAATCTGGAATTTTCAGTTTTCAATGCAACCTTCCTTGATTTCTTACTTCCAACACTACCAAAACCCCTTATATAACCTTAAATACAACCTATATGAATCATACATCAAGTTTGGCAGCAAATCCCCAAAACCCTAACTTGTTTATTTCATCCAATAATCATCACAATCACTTGCACATCTTGAAATCAAGCCAAAACTTAAGCTAAATAACATCTTAACGCAAGATTTAAAAGATCAAGGACCATGATCAGATTTAATACCTTAAAGACAAGCTTGGATGAGTGATAATCCACCTCCTTTGAAAATTTCTAGTTCCTCTAGCTTCCCAACTCACAATTAACACTTTAATCGGTTTGGAAATCGATTTTCTCACTTGATTTGGCTAAGATTCAAGAAGAAAGAAGTTTTCTTTTGCTCTCCCTTTCTCTCTCTCTTTTGGTCGGCCAGCAGCAGAAAAAATGAAGAGGAAAGTGCAAAATTTGGAAATAAGAAGAAAGACCAACTCTTGGTCAAGAAACTCTAGGGTGGCGACACTTGTCGCCACCACCACCTTTCATTTTTCTCTTTCCTTTTCCTTGTTATTTTAGCCTCAATTTTCGGTCAAAGGCAGCTGACAATTAAGAAGATATTTTGCTCAAATATCAATAAGCTTGTATGGTAAGAAAGTGGTGGTCAAGTGGTGCGTTCAATCGGTAGTGCGCGGTACCCGCCGGTTCGCGCCGTTTTTCTTAAAAACACCGTACGTAGGATTTTTACTTCCCTATTCACAACCTTATATTCATTGCCCCTAATCCATATTAGTTTCTCATAAAAGTCCTTTAATCACCAAATTTGATCTTGCTCAGTACCGGAAAATTCATCCGGCGATAAATCGCGAAAACCCTAATTTTGCTCCAATCTTGAAACCAAAAGTGAAACCCTACTTTCTAGGTTTATTTGCACTTATTGTGAAATGATTGGGAAGTAGGGCTTTAATAAATAATGAATTTGAAAATAAAAGGAAATTTTTTAAGAAAAACGTGAGGGTTTTACAATTTCAGTGATTAAAATTAGGGTTTCTAGTCTTTTAAAACAAAATAAGGTTTTAAATCAAATCCAAAGAAATACACTTTAGTATCTTCTTTACAAACAACCTCCCAATATTCGGGGTGTCACATTAGTAGTCCTGGTGAGAGTTGGGCAGGCAATTCGCTAACCCCTTTGGTACGCCTTAGGGGAAGGTGGGGCTATCATAGTTGGTATCAGAGCCTAGGTTAGAAATAACCCGGGCGAACTCGAAACCGGATTCTTAGAACTTTTAGGGATTGTGTTAGGGTGTGTTTAAGTATGATTACTCTGTCTAAGTTGTAAACTGTGGATATCCTTATAGGTCATGGACGGAGCTAGTGGGAGCGGAGGTGGGCCGCCTCGGAGGCGTTTTCGCGTCGTCGATTATGAGGAGATGCTCGGAAGACCGATTCGACGCTGGAGTACGGCCAGTCGGAGTAGGCGCTGTGGTCGTTGCTAGCATTACTCCTACGCTGACCATGTGGTCGTGGCCGTGTTAGATGAGAGGGGGAGGCTCAGGCGTGCCGCCGCTAGAGATCACACTGAGCTGCAGCGTGTGAGGGGCATCATGAGGATGTAGGCAGATCGAATTCGATAGCTCCAGAGGGACGTAGCCATGGAGCAAGAGCGGACGAATGCTCTTAGAGAGCAGTTACACGTAGCCAACGGCCGTCTCACCAGGGTGGTCCGGGAGGTTAGAGACCGGTTCGATGGTATTATTAACGAGTGTGAGGTGCTAATCCAGGGAGTGATTGGCGCTAATGTGCCAGGAGGAGTTCCGGGCGACGGAGCTCCAGGCGAGGGAGGCGCCCCTAGTTCTAGCTCTGGGGAGGAGTCGGTTGGCACAGTTGAGAACTAGGTTAGAGTTCCCTGGGCCGTGTTTTGATCCCGTGTGAGGGGTACCTAAGACAAGCTCTCCGTTAGCGATTTTTGTGTTTTGGCCTAACTTTGTATATTATCTTTTAAGAGGACCCCTTTAGTTTCATGGGATTACTTTTGTATGTACTTGACTAACTGCTCCTGTATGACTATTTGAAACAGTTATGTGTTCTATGTATAAATGCTTTATGTGTATATATGCCTTATGT
>NW_020863035.1:0-48159 GCF_003713205.1 Coffea eugenioides
GGTTTTCTTTTCTTTTTTCAGATCTCCAACCGTCACTCAATGCTCTCGGGTCCCCTCTCTTTCACTATCTTTCTTTCAGCCACCACCTCTCCCCCAGATATTTCCTCTCCTGCTCTCAAGATTTCTCTACGCTCCTTTCTGGTCTTTTCTCTTTTTGTTTTTCAGATCTTTTTCAGCCGCCAACCTTCTCGTGCTCTCTTTTCCCCCCTAGCTGCTCACTCTCTATCTCCCTACCCTCTGCTCTCTCCCGTTTCTTCTCTCGGCTGCAGCTCCTCCCACTTAGCCCAGTTCTCATTTCTTTCCCTTTTTGCTCCGTCCGCCGCCCTTTTGCTTTCGCCCAAAAATTCCGCCGCCACTCTCTGGTTCTGTGTTTTCTTGCCGCGGCCCCCCTCTGTTTCCTTCTTTTTTGTTCTTTTTTTCATTCTTCAATCCGTCCGCTGCCCCCTATTGCCTTGCCCTCTTTCTCCAGGCTAAGCCCTCTGTGTTTTTCATTTTTAGCCGTAGCTTCCTGCTTTCTTTTCCAATGCTCTGTTTTTCCTTAATTTCAGCCGTAGCTTCCCCCTCTCTGTTCTTTTCTTTTTCTGCCTTTTCCCCTGAAGCCTGTTTCTCTCCTTTTTCTTGCCTGCCGAGAGCCCCCTTTCCCTTTTTACTCTGTTTTTTCCAGCCGTAGGCCTCCCCTGTGTTTTGTTGAGCCGCCACTGGAATTTTTCTATTTTTCCAAAGCTTCCCCAAAACTCCCAGACCTTCCCCCCGTCTCTCATCTCTAATTCCCCCAGCCTTTTTCCCTAGCCCTTTCTTAGTTTTTCTTTGCTCTGTCTTCTTTTTCTTGTTTTTCTGTTTTTTTTTGCCTCCATGCCCGATAGCTCCTCTCCCCTGTTTTTCTTTTTCTTGCGGCCGTTTCTCCATACCCTAGCCACTAACTTTCTGTTTTTAGCCGTCTCACGAACCTCTCCCCTCCTCCTTGCGGCTGTCTTGCTCTTTTCTATTTATACGGGAACCCCAACAAGACCTAAACCCTCAACCATTTTCCAACAAATTGCAGCTAAGGGGCTGCCCAGTCCTCTGTTTGCAAGCTGCGTAAAAACGCAGCTTGCATGCGCGACATCTCTTTTTTTTCTTTTTTGGTTAATACAAGTTGATAATAGTAAAAATAAATAACAAAACAATTTAATTACCATTGGACGAAAAATAAATAAGCTAGAAACAACAAAGTGCAAATTCCAATTCATTTTTTTTCATTTTTCCATTTTTCATTTCCTTTTTCTTAAATAATGAAACTAAATCCTAAACAACTAAAACATATTTTTTGAACACTTTTCTTTTTCCTTGAGAAATTCTAGCTAAAATGCTAAAATAACTAAAACTAAAAGTAAATTAAAACTAAATGTGACGAATAAAAATAGAACAAATAAAAACAAATAGTAAATAAATAAATAATAAAACACCAAAAATTTGGTGTCTACAGTTACAGCATTCTTAAAATCAAAGGGTATTATTTTATAACAATAAATACCTTTAGGAGTACGAAATACGGTGAGTTTTTCATCCTTAGGTGCCATGCAAATTTGATTATAGTCAGAAGATTCATCCATAAATGATAAAACTTCATACCCAATAGTTGCATCAACCATAAGCTAGGTGATAGGCAAAGAAAAATCATCTTTAAGATAAGCATTGTTAAGATCCCTGAAATCGACGCAAATGCGGATTTGTCCATTCTTCTTGAAATGCGAATTTGTATAGGTACAATACTCGAAATCCATGTAAGGTATTTAACTTCACGAATAAACCCAACTTCAATGAGTTTGTTGACTTCAATTTTGTTCAAGGGAACTAATTCGAGTCTAAATTGCTTTTGTGCTTGTTTTACATGCCGGACTCCCTTTTTAACCACAAAATGGTGAACTACTATCTTTGGATTCAAGTCTGGCATTTCCTTATAAGTCCATGTAAAAACATCTTGATACTCTTAAACAATTCAACATATGCCTACTCATAAAGCACTTACATATATCAAAATTGATTTCTTTTAAATCATCTACAATGGTTTTAACACCTTCTTCAAGTTCAAGTGGAACATTCTTAGCACCTTTTTCTTCTTCAAAGGAGTTACTATCAGATATGGTTATATGATTACATGAAATAACACTTTCTTCATCATCTTCTTTTGGTCTTGTATACATAATGGTATGTTCCCTGATCTTTAATTCAGTTCTACACTTTATTATATGATTAGTACATCTTCTCAATCTTGAAGGAATAATGTTGTCAAACTTATAAATGCTATGGGAACAATTAGAAGACTCTTCAAATTCTTTCAATAATTTTTTTATCCTCCACTTACTGTTATGATAATTGTGAGGCTTTTGTCCCCTTTGTAGTCCTAACCTCTTAAAGACAGATACTCGTGGAGTCTTATCTCCATTTTTATGAAAGCCTACGGCTTACTAACTATTTCAAAAAACTCATCCCTTATAGTAATATATTGCCTACTAGCTCTATTGATCTTAATGCAAATTGGTGCAGAACAGGAAAAATCAAGGCCAGATTTAGAATTTCCGATCACATATTCTTTTTTCTTCAGCATCTTTTGGGTAGGATTCAAGCTATGAGTCAAGTCACTAGTAGCTTAAGGAGATAGAGTATTCAATGCTACATATTCTTTGAAGTCATATCCACCTTTGGCATATTTATAAGTAATAGAATCAAAACTTTCTTTGGATCTTGACTTGGGTAGCGCGTCTTGTTTAATTTCAAACTTCTTATTTGGATTATCAAACCCTTTAAGTAAAGGAAACAGTATCTTCATAGCATTAATATTAGCCATAAGGAGAGTTAATCCTTTTAGAAATTTGTGTTAAATTGAAGATAATTGTCCTTGCTCCAATCTTAAATTGAGAGGGTAGCAAAAGACAACTGATTCATTTTTCAACAATAAGACATTAGTTTCTTTGTGGAATATCTCTTTTAGTTTTGGGATCACCACTTTCTTCCCTTTTGCATCTGATGGTTTGAGATCTTGGGTTTTAACCATTAATGGAGGTTGCTTAAACTTATTCTTCACATCATGTTTCTGGATGTAAAATTTAGCATTGGCAATATGCGCTTTTACTTTAGTGAAGGGATTATCATCAGGTTTCATACTTTTTGTCACTCCAAGTTTGCAATACTTGAAGTATTGATGAAGATTTGAAGGTACAACACCATTTTCATGAATTCAACACCTTTTCAATAGCATATTGTATATTGTTTTAGAATCTATCACAAACAATAGTGATTTGGATGCCATATCATCTATGACTATTTCCAAACTTAACGATTCAATAGCTATTTGCCCCCTAGTTGAAATCTTGAATCATCAATCTGCTATTGACTAGTTCATCGATGGGGATGACAAGTTCCTTCAAAATTTTTAGAGGAAGAATATTGACAGCAGAGCCTCCATCTATCAAAATTCTATTCATTTTTTTATTTTTTGGCATAACTATGACGACCTCACCTCTCTCTAGGGCGTACCCCAGGGTTTAGCGGACCGTCTGCCCAACTCTCGCTAGGACTAGCTCATTAATCTCGAGTAAAATAATTCACGACCTCAAACGTAAATGGAACAACAGTTTTCAAGTTTGGAACATACAAATACATTTATTTCTGTCTCAAACTTCCATACAATCCCAAATACATCAAAAGATTGGAGTTCTAAATATATTCAACCCTAATTGAACAACTAGTGCGAGTATAATTACAAAATTTTCAAAAACTAGACTATGCTAGCCTGTACCAGTCTCACGCCTTGCTCGTACCCTCTGTAAGGAAAACAAAACTAATAAAGTGAGCTAAAGCTCAGTGAAGTTCCAAATAGCAAATTGGCCATTAGTTAAAAGCGAAAGTATCAAAGTGGCAAAGTAGTGAGCATAACAAGTCAAAAAAATGAGCGATAACATTTCGTATGGCCAAACATTAAGTATTCAACAATTCAAGTAAAAGGATACAATTGCTTTTGCAAACTAGCTCCACCATAGCTTGATCAAATAGTAGTTGACACTCCGTTAACTTTCAAGTAAGGTAACTAGTTCAGTAGTACACCACTTAACTCCAACCTCCGTCCACCGACCAAACCTCTTACCGGGCCCGAACTCCAAGATAAACACTGGTGATAATACTCGAGTATACCGATTAGTCGAGGAGATCACACTCCACTTGACAAAACTAAAGACCCAGGGTTAGTTATCTAATCGACCAAACCCTTGCCAGCTCGACTCAATTAACTAGCCACAGGGTTTCTGGAATTCCAGACAAGATACAAGTCATATGCATGTATATCAATTCAATTTCAATCAATGAACAAAAATATATCACATTAGGGCAAGTGCGATAAAGTACACTCTTGCCCGATCAAACCAATTACATATCATGTAATCACATTGGTCAAGTATTGAAAACAAGTGTCAAGTTCAATCAGGTATTTGGAAGCACTCACCAAAGATGTAGTGCTTCTACGGATCACGTTCAGGTATTACTCCTCGTTTAGAGTCCAAATCTGCGATAAAACATCGTTTAAGAGCTTTGAAATCAACTAAGGTTCGAAACTTAAGCGTTTCGTTTAACGAAAATCAAGTAATTGAAACTCATTTAGGTAATATTCATATTACTTATCATGTCCTAGAAACTCATGCTCGCTCTTTTAGTTTTGGCAATGAAGCGATTACAACTTTGGAATTCTCATTTGAGTCGAAAAGACGAGGAAAACGTATTTCTATTAGTCGCTACTTTCACTTTTCCAAGGGTACGAGTTTTGGCCAAATTCCAACTTATATACCTCTACGAAAGAAGACCCGAATACCTTAGACAAATCAAGTTCAATTCGTCCTCAAATCTTCGCTCAAGTCACGAGTACACACGCCTAACCCTCGAGTGAAAATTTGGGCGGCATGCCCTTTGTATTTCGCTATTTTTCAGCCATTTATGGCTTCATTATTTTCCTCAATTTAGCCCAAATTCACACATAAGCAATGTTAACACAATAGCCCTTCAACTAGGCTCAATGTCATTCAATTACAAGACAATTCTAGCAATGCGACCGGAAACTAATTTTAAAGACAAATAACGAAACAGCAGGTTTGACGTCTCTCGGCATTTTTGTCACAATTGAAGCTACGCTTATCGGATTGGGGTAAATTTTATGGCGTTTCGAAGCTAAGACAGAGAGCTACATTTCTTATGAAGATATCAACACTCAGTTCGTGCATTTTCAAGGTCAAAATGTGAAATCTCATAGAAAAATAGAAAGCTTCCCGTGAAAGAGGGCATTTGGGTAGTCAGGGGTATTTTAGTTATTTCACAAGATACAGTGCTCCGATTGAGCTGAAAATTTGCACGCAGCTAGTTCATCTATTTCCTACAACTTTCATGTTTTAACCTAGACCTGATTCGGCCTCTAACATGGAAGAACATACAGGTCAGAAACAGGGCAGATTCATCATTAAGGCTGAAAATTTGATGATTCAATGCTTAAAAATAACATTCATGTCTTGAATCACTACCCCAAGTCCCTATCCAAGCTCATCAACATCATACACTATATAAACAACAATAAACACAACTGAAAATATCAAATCCTAGCTCAACATTCCACTATATCATTCAAAAGTAACTAATTAACCATCATAAGCCAAGAACATAAGCTTCTATCCAAATTTTAACAAGATTAAGTACAAGAAAAGGAAAGGAAACCATGATACCTTACAAAGGCTGCTTGTAGGTGAAAACCACAACTCTTCCTTCCAAAACTTTACCATACAAAGCTTTCTAAGTTCCCAAGTGAAAGTTTAATCGGTTTAGATTTTGGATTCAACTCAAACAAGGCCAAAAATCAAGATTGGAATGGAAGTGTTTCTTCTCTCTTTTCTCTCCTTAACTCTCGGCCACCATGGAGGATATGAGGAAGAAATGAAGCTAAAAGAAAGATAAGAAGATAGGAATTGGTTTGGTCAAAGTTGGGTAGATGACCTCCAAGTGTCGCCGTAGGATCAAATCTCCTATTTTTCTTCTTTTCCTCTTTCTTTTGTGGTCAACATTTTTGGCCCTTCTCAAGGGTAATGAAGGCTGATATTTATGAAATAATAGCAAGGAGATTAAGGTAATAAGGTAGTGGCCAAGTGGTGTATTTAATCGGTAGCGAACGGTACACGTCGGCTCAAACCGTTTTTCCTTAACTCGCGCGTACTAGTGTTTTAACTTATGATTCACTAACTTATTATTATCACTTCTAATCACACACTTTCTCTTATATAAAACTCACTCTTAACCACCAAATTTAGTACACAGTCTATACCGATTAATCACATTATCAAAATACACAAAAACCCTAATTTACGCTAACTAGGAACTTAAAGGAAAAACCCTTGATTCTATGATTGATTGCAACTATTGAGGGAGTGAATGAGTGGTAAAGCTATTATAAAGTAATGGATTCCAAATAAAAGGGAATTTTAAGAAAAATATGAGGGATTTTACAAGTCCTCACAATAACCAATCACAAACAAAGGGATGATCATGTAGTGTTGATCTAAGTAACAAGTCTTCACTAGTAAAAGTGATGTTTGTGATATCTACATCTTCATTGCCAGTAGGCACATGAGTTATCTCATAAAGAGATTTGTGAGTATCATCTTTTTGTTCTTCAATATCATCAACTTGAGTTGTGTAACACGAGACCACATCAAAATTAAATAATTCTTTGGGCATGAATTCTTTTAAAGTGGTAGGAACTCGCAGCTTTTGCTTGAAAACTTGGTTTTCTCGAAGATTACGAATGGTATTGATTTTCCCCATGTTTTCTCTTTTCTCTTCCAAACCATCCTACTTGTTAAGGCCTTATTTGCCTTATTAGATGTACGAGAGTTTCACCTCCTTCTTCACTTGACTAGAGTCCATCCTTCATCATCCATAGGGGTGACAATCAGGTTAAAAATGGATTGGTGGTCGAGTCAAGACTCGAGTATAACAGGAGACCTGTTGACCCGAACACGACCCGTCAATTCGTGATCGGTCAACATGCCTGGTGACCCAATATGACCTATTGATGGGTCAATATGAAATTTTCAAGTTGACGAGTCATTTGGATGACCCATTGTGACCCGAAATGTAATTCTAGTTTACTAATCTACCACTGTAATTTCTAACAGAACCAATGCCACACAAGATTAATTACATAATCAAGTAATAAAGACCCTGATAAAACAATCCCAAATCAAATCTAAACTAAATTAAGATTAAGACACTATAAAAGTAGAAATAATGTAATACATCATCTCTCCAAATCTAATAACTCCAACTTCACACAAGTCAAACAAATTTAGTTAGAACAATCCAAACATAAGGCTGCCATCCAAATACAAGTTAAAGTCAATAAATTACAATCCACATGAAACATATGACTACAAGTGGCAAGTCAGAAAGATGCATAAAGACAAAGTCATAGTTCACTTATTAATAGTCCAACTGGCTTCAGGAAGAGCATGAAATACAGAAATGAGAAGTTTGCAAATGCATTTGCCAACGTTAACAATGTTGCAATTCCATTTTAACTCTGCTGCTTGAATAATTTTTAGCTTACAAGAGCAACAAATATAACATTATGGTTATTAAACCATGTATTAAGTCTTATGAAATATTCTTAATCAAATTTGAAGATTAACTCGCCGTGCACCAAGCATCATGGATTAAAGATTAACAACATTAGAATTGAATCCTCAAATATTATTACATCAACCTCATCCTTATTGATATTTAGAGACAGAATATTTTGAGTTAAATCCTCCAAATTCATATTTAGAGATCCTACATTATAAGAATGAAAAAAAATACATTTTATCTCCAAACAACCAATCCTTAGTGCAAACCAAAGCCTCAACAATTTGGGGTGATAGTGAATTACAAAATTGATCCAAAATCCTACCACCAAGACTAAATGCAGATTTAGTGGCAACGATTGATACTGGAACACATAGAATGTCCCTTGCTAATTTACTCAAATCGGAAAATCGAAATTGTTGAGTCTTCAAATAATCAAGAACAATAATATGTGAGGATTGCTTAGCTCTTGGCTCATCTAAATACAATTCCAATTGGCTTTTTTTGTGCAGTAGAGGCAAATTCAAAAGTGTCAAATTGATTAAATTTTTACATAAGTTACAAATAGAGATATATGAGATATGCTAATAAAACAAAATAGTTAAAAACCATAATAACAATCATAATTTAGAACGCAATAAAATCACAAAATTTTAATTTTCATACCTCTAAAACATCAAATGATTGGTTGTCTTCTCGTTCCTTGGCTCCATGAGAATAGATTTCATTGCTACCTTAAGAGCATGAAAATGATGTACCGGGTATGTTGGAAGTCCTCACATACTTATCATAGACATCAAAAAGTGCATTCCTGACCTTGAATAATTCATTAGACCCCAGACCATACAACTTACTATAACTAAATTCAATAAATTAAAATTTATACCAAGGATTAAATACTACAACAATTGCCAACAAGAGATTGAATTCGGACCAATATTTTTTAAACTTTACAAACATTTGGGAAGCAATCCTCCTCATAAAATCATCCAAACTATTGCACACCTCAGACAACATTAATTGAATTTTAAAAACTTAAGGGAAGTACAAGTTACTAGTTAGATACTTGTACCCCAAAAATGTATTGGTTGCCACATAGAAAACTTGAAGAAAGTTACAAATTTTTTCAACTCTTCCCTGCTCTTCAAGAGATGGATAGCATGCATCGAAAATTTGAATCACTTAATTGTAAGTGACAAAATTCAAAGTGATAATAAAGTGCATTGAAAAGCATCCTATATGTGGAGTTCTAACTAGTAGGAACATCTTGAACTAAGGCTTTTTTAGAATCAAGAAAAGTCTGTATTACACATTCAGTGAACCTTAACTTCCTTGTTTGATAACCCTTGACATATTTGCCACATTCTCTTATTAACTCCACAAATTTGTCAATTTCTTTCAAACCATATTGCACAATCAAATTGAGAATATGTGCACAACATCGCACATGAAATAACATACCATCACAAATCAAAGAATTTTTTAACTTATGCTAATTCTTAAGTATTTCAACACAAGAATCATTTGCAGAAGCATCGTCGAATGTGATGGCAAATAACTTCTTTTCAATACCCCAACTACTAGCCAAACTATAAATTTTTTCAGCCAAGGCAACACCATTATGGGGAGTAGGCATGAAAGAAAATTTCAAAATTTTTTCTGTAGCACCCAATTACTATCAATGAAATGTGTTGTCAAACTTAAGTATCCATCAGTAATAATAGATGTCCATGCATCAGAAGTTAAACTTATTCGACTAGAACATCCACGCAATTCACTACCAAATCTATTAACTTCTCTTGCATGCAATTTTTTAATGTCCGACTTGGCCGTGTTCCTAGTGATATGATTAATTTGGGGTTCCAAACATGTAAGGACATTTTTAATTCCCTCATACTCCACAAATGAAAATGGCAGATCATGTCTTACTATGGCATGCACAAGTAATTCTCTAAATTTATCTTGACTAAACTGTGCATTTCGTGTGACCAGAGCACCTTTGTCAGAAGTGATTAGATACTGCCCAATGTCCTTTGTTATCATTTTTAAACACCTCTTTACATGTCAATGCAAATTACCTGTCCCACTTTTACTCTCGGTAGTATATTCCTTCCCACATTTCTTGCATTTGCACTTCAACTCTTCATTTGGATCATTTTTGGGAATAATGTCTAAGTAATCCCAAACTTCTGAACTTAATCTCCTCTTCTTGCCAAGCACATTGATTGTAACTTTTGGAGGTAACTTCTTTTTTCCCTCTTGCATTAAGGTCAGGACATTGAGATTGCCGGTTGTTGTGGCCTATTTCCTCAATGCTATCACTACTGCTCCCAGTATTACTATCTTCTTCAATAGTGATTGAATTTGGATATGTCATACTTGTATCCATCTATTAATCATAAAAAATTATGCAATTCAATTAAGCTTTTCCATAATCAAATCAAAAAAATTAGAAATAATGATTATATATTAGAATGCATAATATGAAAATATTAGAGGTAAGAGGCCTAATAGTAAAAATGGCATAGTATGAATTACAACCTTTAAAGCAAAAGGAATGACATTGGATGATTATTTACAACCTTTAAAGGAAAAGGAATGACATTGTATTTCAAAACTTCACAGCAACAATCCAACAACCAGTCCACATGCAAAAAGTCAAACCAGAAAATAATGTTTATCATACCAATACACTTGCATCTGTGAAGAATTATACTTCACAAGATAACTATTACCGCTCCATAAATTTTTACATTTGTCTTTCCTGATTTAGTGTCAACACATTATGATAGAAATAATTGCGGAAAGCTTTTGAAACAGTTGTAAGCACTTCCTTTAGCACCTTTAGTGCATTACCTCTTTCGTCATCACTCTCATCTGTTCTACTATCAACTTTCTTCTTACTTAACCAAAAAAAATGAAAAGAAAAGATCTCTCTCAGCCAACATTTCCAAAGCATGCTAGTACATTTTTTTTGTCTACTTCAATGGCTTCCCGACAATCTTTGTACTAAAGATAATCAAACGCTTTACAAGACTCACTGGTGACGGGAAGAGGAACCCTTTTAGCCTTAAGCTCCACCAAACCTTTATATTTTGAGAAGGAAACTAGACACTGTTGGAGTGGCAACGGAGGCTCAAAAAGAGCAAAACATCAACATCAAACTATACGTTATCACCATAAATCAAGATATCGAAACCACACGTAAGCCTTTTTAAGTCATCCATAAAAATAAAAAATGACTTCATCTCATTAGTTTGATCTAAAACTTTAAAAAAATAGATAAAATCCAGAAACTAAACTCGATCTAAATGTATATACCTTCTTCACTTTTTCAATAATCGATCAGGAATCGCTTGTTGCTGGTCGTTTCTTGCTGCTCAAACTTCAGAGAAGAATGGCCGTCGCTTGCTACTAACTGGTGTCTACTAGTGACAGGTGACGTGAAGGGCAAGGCAGTGATGGTGTAAGGTAGAGGTATGAATTTTAGCCGTTTAGACTTTAGAGGAGAAAAGAGGAAGAACGATTAGGTATTCAGGTGAGAATGATTTAGGGCTAAGTGAATATTGCCTCAAAAAAGATTTAGTTAGTCTGGTATTTAGATAATTCTTTTATATTTATTAACTTATTTTTATTTCAGAAATGGGTTCCCGGATCAACCTATTTTTGACCTGAATTTGACCTTTTTTTCGAGTTCATTGGGTCCGACCCAATTCTAACCCGAACCCGTGAAATTTAAAACCAAACCTATTGATTTCGTATTAGATTCGTGTCGTATTTTCAGGTTGTGTTGAAAATTGCCATCCCTAATCATCCACATCTAATTGTAATAACTTCTCATCTTCATATTCATATTCATGAAGAGTTGAAGGGGCGATTTTTTGTTCAACTTCTATAGGATCAAACGATCCAAATTGAATAGTTGCCAATACAGGTATTATGACCTCTTCAACTTCCTTGGCAAGTTTTTCAACTTTTATGGACTATAGTGAATCAATGGAAATTTGATTCACACTTGCCTTGTCTTCTTCAAGAAAAAATTTTCCTTGTCTTATCAACTCCATCACTTTGTCTTTAAAAACAACGCATTTTTGAATGGGATGTCCAACCAAACAGTGATACTTGTAATAATTTGTGTCATTAGTATTTTTATCCTCATCAGGTCACTTCATCTCGGAAAGTGTGATAAGTTCATACTTAACAGATCATCAAACATACCAAGAATATCAGAATCAAGGAATGGGTATTCCTTGTTTTGCATCTCCTTGAGAGTTGGTTTTCTCTTTCCTTACTCTTGATGCGTATTGGATTTTTTATCTTCTTTCTTAGTAATTCTGGGGACAATCTTGAAAGGTGTTTCACTTTTAACCATGGCCTCCTTCTTCTAACTTTTGACTGGAAACTTGCCCCCTTTCATCACTTCTTGTTTCTTCTTAGCCTTGCGAGAATTAGAAATCGGCAGTTCCTGTTCGTCAAGATTGATTTCTTCCTTCTAAGCTTTTGTGGATAATTCATCAAATGTTTCTAATTGTACACCTTGCACGATGTATTTGAGTCCCCAATGCATGTCTTGAATACACATCGAAATGGCAAAAGATTAAAAAATTTGATCCTTGTAGTTTAGGCTCAGATTTCTCCAGTAATTGGTGAAGTTGATGACAGGTTCATTCTTCCACTAGTGCGTATTTGAGAGTTCAATCATGCAACTAGTCCTTTTTGTGCAATAGAAATGGTTAAGAAACTCCTACTTTAACTACTCCCAACTACCAATGGTGTCAGATTCTAGATCTATGTACCAATCAAAGGCATTACCTTTCAGTGAGTGAACGAATTGTTTAACAAGCAAGTCACCATCAGTGCCAATATTGTTACAGATTTCTACAAAGTGTGCAATATGATGTTTAGGAATGCTTTTGCCATCAAATTGCTAAAATTTTGGAGGTTGATATCCAATAGACATCTTCAAACTTTCCACTCTTATGGTGTAAGGTTTGGTATAACTGCTATATGATTTGGTGCTTTCACCAATCTTGTACTTCATCGTACCTTCGATAAATTCCTTTAGATTATTAACATTAGGACTGTCTGTGGGGTCGGGCCGGCCTTAGCTCGGCTCATTTGGCCCTAGAAAAAATCCAATGAGCCCGACCCTTTAGTGAGTCGGTCTGAATTTGAGCTTAAAAATTAGACCTGAACTAAATATGAGCCGAGTTTGGAGCTCATTAGACTCAAATCCGATATAGACCCGGCCCTTTAATTACCTATATATATAATATTTATATTTTGATATTATGTATAATTATATATTTAAATATATTATTACTAAATACTAAATATATACAAATTAAAAAACACAAAAATACATCTAAAGACTCTTCTACTAGCTTTCTTGAGAGTCAATATCAGTCATGCATAACTGAATATCTAACTTTTCTTATTAGTTGAGTAAATTTTTATGTTAGCATAATATTGGTTGATTTCTTTTTGGTCTAGAAATACAAATCATCAAGCATGTTTGGATTCAAATCACAAGGTTATAAAGAAGTTCCAACCTTTGAAAATGTATTGGCTTATAACCGCATGTTTTATTACTATTTTTCATATATTTTGAACGAATTAAATATAAATATTGTTGAAATTTTTTTGATTTATATACTTTTTAAAAACTATTACTTGTTCATGTTAAGTTTTAATGTTGTAATCTTGTAAATGTGAAATTAGTTTTACAACTTAATAGTAATAGTAATTATATTAAGAAAATGAAGGAGTAATAAGTGAATTTGGGCTAAACTTGAATAAAGCTCACAACCCGAATATTATGTGAGTTGAGTATGAGATTCACATTTATTATGCAGAAATTCATAGCTGAAATCCAAAAATGTTACAAATTAAATGAACTAATCTCGAACTTAAGAAAGCCCGACTCATTAGGCCCGATTGACAGGTCTAATTAACATGATTGGTGACATCAAGAGAGATTGAAAACTCCTTCATTGTATGTGACTTTGTATCCATTTTCTTCTTCTCCCTTGATAATGAGTCACCTTCATCTTGCACTTTGAATCTCTGTTTAGACATGTTAAGGCTATTTTTGCCCATATTTTTCACCATAGCGATTAGTTTAGCTATCTTGATATCTTGACTTTGCATGTGCACTACTAGCTCTTTGACAATTTTGACTAGATTTGAAATTTAATCTTTCACAGTTGTAGTGTTAGTCATCATGACAGGCATTACCATAGAAATAGACGAATCACTTGAACTATCTGCAAATTCCTCATGGACTCCCTTCTTGTTGGGAAAAACTTCAAAATTTTTCCCTTCAACTGTAGTATTTGCCTTAGCCATTGCTGCTAATTTCTTAGTCTTACTCCTTATCATGGGTGCGGTGTACTGCATTTCCTGAGTTGCCGGAACACCAACAACTAAGCTTTCAAGAGCAAAGTTCACCTTCTTGGACTCCATTGATTCTTGAAATAGGTAATTTGTTGGAAGAAAAGAGATGAGAGATAGAGATTGTCCTACCGAGCATGCAAAAAATTTGTAAGCACAAATTTGTTGCGTAAAATAAAAGACAAGGAAATTTGCACAAAATATCAAATATATTAAATCAAATAATAAGAGGGTTATAATATCTGAAAATTCTTGAATCAAAGAAATTAATCTCCTAATTCTTCTCTTCAAATGACTTCAATCAAAGGGTTGAAAAGACTTATTCTCCGATCAAGAGGGTGTCTCCTACGTTTTGGTGTAGAAAACGAATGATTTGATGATAGCATTGAATACTTGAATCTTTAAATTTTCAACACGAATAGAAGGAAGACTTGTTTAACTAGATTTGAATTTGGATTTGGGGGAAAACCCTCTTGATAATTTGAAAAAATTTCTTCAAAATTTAGGTATTTCAATGTGTTATTTTCCTTGAGGGAAGACCACTATATATAGCCAAAATATGTAGGTTATGTCTTTAAGAAAATCCTTCAAAACATTCCTGCATTTTGGATAACTTATAATTCAAGAAACTCATTTAACATGGACTTAAATAGTGGAGCAGCCCAAATAGTCCATTGTGAATTAATAAATCAATTAATTCACTTCAGTTTAAATGGACATCACAAATCTAAGTTGATTTAATAGTCCATAATATTGGCCCAATTTGACAGCCCAAAACATAATAGACTTCTATAATTTAAACTAAATAAATTAAATAAATTTTCTTTGTCTACAACCATTTCATAGAATGGGCTGATTGAACTTTGAACCTTTTCATTAGTTTAGTAGGAAAAATAATGTTTAATGGTTTGGATGAGAATCTGGAAAAGATTAGTGGCCACAGTGCACTTTATCCTTTCTATTACTTCCATCCTCTAACCTTCAGGAATTTAATAGGTGAGAAAATTTTTTTAACATTTTCTCAACCAAACTCTCAAATTATCTCCAAAACATAGTGGTTAAGGGTGAGCAAAAATACTTGCTAATCCAAAAATTCGCCATAGCTGATCCCATCCAATTAAAAAATTAGGATACCCAAGCCGTATTATTTGATCGGGTCAAAATAGGGTCGGATATTCATTTAGATGAGGAACGAGTTGAGGTCAGATAATTAAAAATCTGTGAGTACCCAATCTACCCTGCATATATATATATATATACACATAATATAAAATAATATTTTTAGAGCTAAATAAGCAATTTCATTAAACAAATTACATTACAAATATGGGAGACTATAGTTTGTTTACAAGATTTAATTGTAGAGGTCATGATCTTATATTTTTTAGAGAAGAGTTTAATTACTATGAAATATATAATTAAAAAATGTGCTACTTGTTTCAAATTTTTATTAATTTTGAACTCTTTCAATTTTTTGTTTTTTCTTATATTCTCTTCGCATGTTTATTTCTTGGTGAGAGACTTTTATTGAGAAAAAAATCTTTATTAAATTTAAGATAAATATGTAAAATATAAAATTAAATTAGTTTAAATCATTTTTAAAAAATTTAAATAATAAGTGGGGAGAAACGAGTACCTATTGACCTATCTCTATCTTAGTGGGTATCTAATAATCGAATATTTGCTGATATACAAAGCGAATAAGGGTTAAAAATGACTAATCAAGTCAGCCAAATGGTGCATGGACGAGTACCCGACCCTTACTAGGCGAGGTGTGGTAACTCTTATTACATCATTGCCTAATAAGGACTTCAATTTGTGGGGAGGTTCCACCAGTCTATGTAGGCCAAACGCTGAGTTGATTCCCACTTTAGCAAGATAGTCTGTGCATTGATTGCCTTCTCTCCACGTCTGCTACACTTTACATTCCCACTCTTTGCTAGGCCACTCTCGAACAATATGAATCAGGTTGAAGTGTGTGCTCTCGAGAGGCACTTTTTTAATCAACTCAATGGCTGTGTTTTGAGTATGATTCTAGGATAATTTGCTTGTATCCATGTTCCCATGTTATCTGTAGGCCAAATATCATGACCTAGAGCTCCGCTGCCACATTTGAAATTGTTCCTGTATCTGCATAGAATCCTATCTTCCAACAGCTTGTTGCATCTCTGATTAGCCCTACTGCCCTAGACAATCAAATTTCTATACAAATTTGTGACATTTAAAACACCATGATTGGTTGTGTAAATTTTTTTGTTGGACTAAAATTGAAATTGTCCAATAGGTTTGAATTCAAAGTTTTGGGTAGTTTTAAATTGGGACGTGTAATTGGATTAAAAGTGTTATTCAATTGTATTAGGATTTATAGATTAAGAAATAAGTAAAAATAAATGTAGATTGTGATATGAGCATGGAGTCTTAAAGTATGGAGCTATTTCTTCACTACTCGCTCATTAAAGGGGATGCTCAAGTCATTTGGAAGAAAGAGATTAAGGGCCAAATTTTCTAACTCAAATTTTCAGCATTTGTTTCATTAGTTTTGTCATCATTTGTGGACCGAATTAGTTAGCAGCTATTTTGTGTCATTTTCGTGACTTTTTCCTAGTTACTTTAGGAGTTTAAGGTCAGCCACCTTTAGAAAGACACAATGCCGTGAGTTGTCATTAGGTTTTCCTAGTTGGACTCGGTTTCATTGCTTGTAAACCCTATAAATATGGGTTAAACGTTTTTTCATCATAAACAAGACGAAATTATTCCAAAAAAATTATCTTGACAAATAGCTCTCTTGGCTCTTTGACTACCCTTGAACACTTAAGAATTTCTTGAGTGTTCATTCGGCTTATCAATCAAGAAACCATCCTTGATTGTGCCGCCTACTATCTTTCCTAGGGTTCGCTAGTTCATTTAGTTGTGGGTCAAGATCGTATCAACATTTGCAACCACGGGGATTAGAGGGGTCCGTATAGGAATTCCTCTGCTCAAACTTGTATCAGTCACCAAAGATTCGGAGCTTGTTAATGTAAATTGTGTTTCGTCAACGAGGTTCGTATCAATTGGTATCAGAGATAATTGGTGATTTTCCAAGTTATATCCCTTTATTTTTACTCAAATGCGTTAGTTCTTTTTGATTTTGTGTCCATCCGTTGTTGTTTCAAGTGATCCGTTAGATTCTTGTTCACCACGTCTTAAGGTTTGGTGTTTCGTTAGAGTTCTTATCTTGGCTGTCCCTTTTTGTTTGGGGTGAATTCATTTAAATTTTAACAAGTTCTTGTTGCTGGTTTGTGTGTTATCGTGTCTTGTGTGTTCTTGAGTTAAAAAAAATGAAAAAATATAGAGAGTGGAATTTCTGTCATTGTTTCTTGAAGAAAACCCAAGAGCCTTTGAAAAAAATAGAGGGAGGAATTTCTGTCATTGTTTCTTGAGGAAAACCTGAGAGCCTTGTTCTAGGGTTTCTTGTTAGTGAAGTGGTACGATTGGAATTATAAACTGACCTTGCTTCTTTCTTGGAATTTTGAGACAAAATTTGGGATTTCTTGAACTTCTTGATTGCTAGAAAGGAAAAAAGAAAAAATCTTGAGTTCTTGAGGTCTTGAGTGCGGATCTTGAAGCCTTGTGAAACCTAACTCCTTGTCTTGGTGCATTCGAAGAAACAAGTGGCTGTTAGGGCGTAATCTTTGGAATTTTCTTTGTTTCTTGAATCCTTGAATTACCTTCTTGATTGTTTGTGAGATTCTTGAAGCTTGCTGGGGTTTTTGGGATCGAATCTTTGATCAATAAAAGCTGTAAAAATTGTGCCCGCCAAACCCTAGTGCTCATGGTTGAAAGTTCTTGGCTATTGTATAAAAAAAAATTATTACAGCCACGAATTTGACCATAAAGTGACCAGAAAAAGGTGTTGGTTGTGTTTTTGGAAGGTCAAAATCAACTAAACAACCAAATAAAAGAAACATCCGCAACAACTTTCCAAATCACAATTGGATTCCTTTTGCTTGGACAATCCGATAGCTAGTTGACAAATTCTTTTGGAAATTCATTGACCACAGCCTATATAATCCTTGCTTTATTGGGAAAAGGGGTTTATTTCCAGAATTATTCCAAGAATTCCAACTACAAGGCAGTTTCCTAATTGCTACACTACACACAAGCATTGGGTCATTTATTTCCTAGTGTTCTAGTGTTAGATCACTAACCAATTTTTGTGTCATTATTTCTAACTTATTTCCAGTAGTTTTCAGCCATAATTTTCAGTAGTTTACAGCCTTAGTCACGTTCTTAAAGTCTAGAAATATCAAGTTCAAATTTCCAGTTTTGGTCTTGTTCATTCTAGTCATTGTTGCGTTGTGACTCAAGTAGTCGATTGAGTCGTTATTTTCAGCTTAGTTTCAATAAATTTTCAGCTTCATTCTTGTTCCAAAAGTCGAGTTTTTCCTCCTCAAAATTTCCAAAATCATGTCACCTTTTGTGTCATCACACATACTTTTGGTTAACCACACTCAACAAACTTGTATAGCTTGGTTGAACACTTACAAGGAATTCTAACCTATTCAAGGGAGGCAATCAAGGCTTTGAGAGCTTTTGGTGAGACCAATAGAGTGAATACTTAAGTGTAAACACAAGCATGGGCGAATACAAGTGAGGGAGTGAGAAAGGAAAATTTTATTCTTTTATACTAACATTTTCTTGCAGGGTACCTAAGCAAAGGAAGAACATGAACCTAAAGTAAACCTCACACTTAAACTTGAGGCTTTGCTTGGTGATTTTGCAAGACGAATCAATAACAACATTGAGGCTTTGCATGAAAGAATGGATAAGTTGGAGTTGTCTCAAACACCGTCCAAGGGACGATGAGACAAAATCAACATGGGAGAATCCAAGAGCTCCAATGATGAAGAGGTTGAGCGGAGGTCAAGACCGAGAATTTACGAACCAAACCAAGGGAGTGATCCTATCAAAGGGATCAAAATGAAAATTCCAGCATTTCAAGGGAGATCGAGTCCAAAGGCATACCTCGAGTGGGAGCGGAAGGTGGAAATGATCTTCAAATGTCACACCTACACCGAGGAGCAGAAGGCTAAACTCACGGTAATCGAATTCACTGATTACGCGAATTGTTTGGTAGGACCAATTGTGCACGTGTAGGAGACGAAGTGTGGAGCCCGCTATTACTACTTGGATTGATTTTCGATGGATCATGAGGAAGAGATTTGTTCTGAACTACTACTACCATGACTTGTACCAGAAATTACAAAATTAATGCAAGGAAGTCATAGCGTAGAGGACTACTATAAGGATATGGAGGTCACCATGTTACGCATAGATGTCCAAGAAGACTGCGAGGCCACCATGGCTAGATTTCTCAATGGCTTGAGACTTGAGATAGCCAAGAGATTGGAGCTACAACTATATGTAGAGATTGGCGAGATGGTAGATAAGGCCGTGAAATTGAGCAAAGGCTCAAGGGGAGAGGTCAACCATGATCGAATTATGCTCTCTCTAACCTAACTCCAATGCCAAACCAACCAAGGAATGAGCACAAACAATCGGCCAACTCAACTACTGCAAGGCCAAAAGGAGAGTCATCCAAGGGAGACACTAAAATAGCCTCTAAAATGTCTTCGAAGCAGCCAAAAGTGAGGAGTCAAGACACTTGATGCTTCAAGTGTCAAGGAAAGGGACATATAGCTAGTTAATGCTCCAACCAATGGGCAATGATTATGCTCTTCAATGGTGAAATTGTGTCCAATAATAAGGCCGAGTATGACGGACCGCCACCACTCGTTGATGAAGAAGATGAATTGGGAGAAGAGTGGGCCATCGATGGACAAGTTGTCCTCGGACTTGTTGCATAAAGAGTGTTAACTACCCAACTCAAAGAGGATGATGTGCAATGTGAGAATATATTCTATACACGATGTTTAATTAAAGACAAAATGTGTAATTTGATAATTGATGAAGGTAGCTGTATCAACATAGCGAGCGTACTTATGGTAGAGAAGTTGGAGTTCACAACCACAAATCACCCATGAACTTAGAAGCTACAATGGCTCAACAATAGTGGTGAAGTTCGTGTCCCCAAACAAGTACTTGTTTCATTTAAAATTGGTAAATATGAGGATGAAATTCTATTTGATGTTGTTCCTATGGATGCGAGCCCTATGATACTTGGTAGGTCTTGGCAATTTGATGAGAAAATTACTTTTGATGGGGTTACTAATAAGTACACTTTTATGCATAGACATAGGAAAATCACATTAGTACCTCTTATACCCAAACAAGTACATGAAAACCAACTGAGTTTGCAAAGGGAGTTTGAAAAGGAAAATGAGAGGAAGAAATCATTAACTAATGTTGAGAGTAAAGTGAGTAAAGAGTGTAGTATAGAATCGGCCAAGGTTGGGAATGTTAAAAAGAAATTGAATTTTCTAGTGAAAGTTAAGGTAGTGAAACAAGTTCTTAGTGTGAAGCAGTCTTTACTCATACCTTTTAGTAATGAGCTTTTGTTGTCTACTAATGAGTTAGATCCAACTTTGTCGGGTGAAGTTGTTTTTTTTTTTTTTTGCAGGTACAACAAGGTATGAAAGTGGTGAACGAGGCGTGTATTGTTCCTAGATGCCTTGGAGAATTGCTAAGTTTTCTTGGAGTTGCATGTTTTTATAATCTAATTGTGGAGCAAAACTTGCAATCGGCTGTCCAACCTTGAAGTTCAAAGGAGTGTTGTTCTTTTATATGTTTTAATATTGCATACAATTTGTTTCAATTCAATTTTGATCAAGCATTATTTGTTAGTACACCTTTCTTAATTTGCTGCAATTTTGATCACTCATTCATTGCTTTGCTTTGTGTATTGTAGGGTTTGATGTTTTTCATTCACTTGCGTTGGAGATCATTGAGGATTACCAACCTTTGAGTGACACATACGGAGTTAAAGAAGCACGAAATGATGTTCCATTTGCTGCTTTTGAAGGACTTGAATCTCGAGCTTTAAGGATATCCATAATTCCTTTTTAGTTGCTGCCAAATTTGAGCAAACATCTATGTTCCAACCGTTTCAACTAACTACCCTTTCGTTGAGATTTGTGAACTACATTGATCATTGTTTACCTTAATTCATGTGCATGGTGTAAAAATTATCCAAGCGACACACAAGTTGTCATGTATGTGCTGTGATCTATCCATGCATGGTTCAATCTAAGTGAGCCAACATGCTAGCAGATTTGAAAACAAATCATTCTCAAGAGAAGAGGACTGATATGAGGACGGAGTCTCAAAGTGTGGAGCTATTTCTTTGCTACTTGCTCATTAAACGAGTTGCTCAAGTCGTTTGGAAAAAAGAGATTAAATACCAAAATTTTCAGCTTAAATTTTCAGCATTTGTTTCATTAGTTTTGTCATCATTTGTGGACCGAATTAGTTAGTAGTTATTTTGTGTCATTTTCGTGACTTTTTCCTAGTTACTTTAGGAGTTTAAGGTCAGCCACCTTTAGAAAGACACAAGGCCGCGAGTTGTCATTAGGTTTTCCTAGTTGGAGTCGGTTTCGTTGCTTGTAAATCCTATAAATATGGGTTAAACATTTTTTCATCATAGACCAGACAAAATTATTCCAGAAAATTATCTTGAGAGATAGCTCTCTTGGCTCTTCAAGCACCCTTGAACGCTTTAGAATTTTTTGAGTATTCATTTGGCTTATTAATCAAGAAACCACTCTTGATTGTGACGCCTACTACCTTTTTTAGGGTTCACTAGTTCGTTTGATTGTGGATCAAGATTGTATCAACGTTCACAACCATAAGGATTATAGGGGTCTGTATTGGAATTCCGCTACTCAAACTTGTATTAAACACCAAAGATCGGTGGCTTGTTAATGCGAATTTCGTTTCATCAACGGGTTCATATCAGATTGCGTATGAATTGTAAAATAAGCTAATTGGCAATAGTCAATGAATTAATGGAATTTTACAAAAAATATATATATAATTGGCAACAGTCAATGAATTAATGGAATTTTACAATTGAATAACACTTTATTTTACAATTCATAAGCAATCTACATTTATTTTTGCTTAATAAATTCTAATACAATTGAATAACACTTTTAATCCAATTACACGTCCAAATTTAAAACTACCCAAAACTTTGAATTACTTATTGGACAATTTCAATTTTAGTCCAACGAATGAATTTACACAACCAATCATGGTGTTCTAAATGTCAGAAATTTGTACAAAATTACAAAATTTTTCCAACTAGATTATCAAATTTATTTGGTTTATTAAGAAAAAATTTTGCTGCACTTTTATTAGTTTACAACTACATTGTAAACTAAAAGAAAAATACTTGTAAACCAAAGAAAAATTTGTTAATTGCATTCTCTATCTTTTTTTTTTTTTTTGAATGAGCCCAATGGCAGTGCAATATGAACCACTTATGCTTACAAAGTGAATTTTTTTTTTTTTTACTTTAACTACAACAGCATTAAGAATTGTGTACGAGTCCTGCCCCCCGGCCCCCCTCCTTCTTTCATAAAAATCAACTACAAGCCTATCGTCATTAATTAGATTTAATATTGTAGCCGTGCTTCTCAAATTTAAAAAAAAATTAAAGTGTCGCCACACTTGTGTTCTGCGACGACACTATCACCTTTTTAAAAAAAAAATTAACAGTTTGCAGTCCAGTCCCTAGCGACTGGATTACAAAAAAAAATTAAAAAAAAAAATCATGTGTCACCGGCAACGTTGGTTTGAAAAAAAAAATTTTATGTAGTTGCCAGACATAGGATATGTGGTGATGCTAGATTAAGAAATGAATCATACAGTACTCTAATTTTGTGATGTTTTCATCATTATATTGAGAAAGAGCCCTCTTTAAGTCATAAGCAATATATTTATGTTCGTTTCTAAAATCTATCTCAATTTGATAGCATCGCAATAAAATGCCTCAAATGAAAATAAAAAATAATAGGACAAATTTGTCAATTTGTATGCATATGGAAGGCAACTCCAATCGTTGCTCAGTTCAATGCTGGCCTATGAGTTTGCCGATGAGAATAGAGGGATAAAGGTTGACAAATTTTCCTGGTCTATTTCTCTTTTCAGCTGTCGTCCTGTGTTCACTGGGAACATAAGAAAGTGCCAAAAATTATAGGTTTAGTCCTCAATTTTTATTTTTTATTTTGACCCTCTCTTAGTTTCATAATTTTTCAAATTCACCCCTAATACTTATCTTTAATGTTATAAATTAGGTCCTTAGGTACATGTTAGTTAACTATCACTTTTTTTTATTATTATTCAAAGGAGACTCCAAATCTTATAAGGAGGAGGGGGGGAGGGAGTTTAAGAGTCGAACTAAGATCTCATAGTTACTTGACTAAGATCCCTACTAGTTAACTATTACTTTAATTAGGCCTTTTAATTTATCAAATTAAGTTCCAAGTAGCATTAATATTCTCTTTTACAATTGATGTAACCCTTGTACGACATGGGCTTATGTAATTCTTTATTTTTGTTTTATTTTGTAACTTTTTTTCTTTATTTTTTAATTTTCTTTCTTGTGCAATGTGATTGTGCGTGAGAGCACATTATTCTGTGGTTTTTTCCAATAGCAACCTTGGTATCAATCACTTTGTTCTTATTCGTTTTTATTTGTTATTACATATTTTAAGTGTTAGGCTTCTCTATGACACATTTGTTGCTGAAGAATTGTCCATTTGTCAGGATGTATCATGGGATGATTGCCTGTTCAAGTGGAATAACTAGAGTAGGCTGGGCCCGTTGACTTGGAAATTCCTAAGATGGCTACTAATGCTCGAGTAAGAGACTTTTGGATTGAAGAGCGGTGGAATTTGTTGGCTCTCTCGGTTTGGTTGCCGAAGGAGATCCTGGATGTGATAAATTCATCTTTCCTTTTTTGGAGATGAACCGGATTTGATGTTGTGGGGTTTATCTCGTTCTGGTGTTTTTACTCTAAATTTGACTTGTCATTTGTTTCAGTCTTCACAGCCTCAGTATTGTGTTTTTGTTTCAATTTGGTACTTTCATATGAAGATTGTTGACTGCTAAGTTACTGACTGATGATGTGGTAATGCATTTTCACGTGTATGGCTCCTCTAAGTGTGTGTGTTTTGTGATCCTGTTTATGTAGAAACTTTGGAGCATGTTTCTTATTTGGGAGAGTTAGTAGTGAATGTTTGGAATTTTTTTGAGGGTCCTATGGGGATTAATTCCTCTAACCGTGGGATGCGAGTTAGATGCCAGGCTCCATCCGGTAAGCAGGGCTGCCATCCAATGGTTAGTGAGGGTTGTTCCTTCATTAATTTTATGGCATTTGTGGAAGGTCAGAAATATATCCAGATTTATCCACTGAGTTTTGGCTCAATGGTCACCAAAAAAGGACCAAATCCTTCCTTGAATTGTAGGTTAGAAGTCTGAACCCCACCTGTAGTGAAAAAATCCAAAAGATGTGTCAAAACACCCCTTTGGTCTAATCAGATTTTTATACCTACCTTTTGGTCTAGTCATGTTATTATACCTACTACTCCTTTATACACAACCTCTTTAGGCTCCTCTTCTTCTAGATGAGGATAGATTAGATTATAAAAATGTCGTTGCCTAAAAAAAAAAAAAAAAGACCCCGGTTTGATGATCATGCAGTTTCGGTTAATGAAGTTTGTCATTTGGTTATTCAAGATTTGCAATTGCTATGTCATTAGATTCACTCATTTGACAGGTATGATTAGAGGTTGGCTGGAAATTATCTCTTCTTTATCAAGCATACAACTATCGTTGTTTCAAAGCCGGTGAGATGGGATTTTCCGCTGGGTTGATTTTTTAAAATTAAATACTAATGGGTCAGCGAATTCGATGATCGGAGTAAGCGGTGGATGAGGGATTGTGAGGGATGAGGGTGGTAGATACATTATGGCTTTTGCTGATTAATTTGGTAATGTTGTTCATTGTAAGTTGAAGCCACGGCAATTTTGGTTGTTTTGCAAGTGTGTAAGCAAGCAGGATATTCAAATGTTGTGATTGAGCCAGACTCGGCAGTTTTGATGGATGTTTTGCGAGGAGGTACGGCTTGTCCAGCTGCTATTCGGCCTATTATCAGAGCAACTCTCAAGCTTCTGCCCCAAACTTACTCTGTTAATTATTATTAAAGTAAGACTAAGGGTAAATTCCATTTTTACCACTTGAACTATACACGATTTTTCATTTCAATCCCTAAACTTCAAAATGGAACACTTAAGTCCCCAAACTACTGAATCTGTCCCAATTAAGTAAAATCACTGACAGAATCCAGAAAACATCAGGGTTTTTGGAGTGTGCAAAACACGCGCTGTTGACCAAGGGCAAGGATGGAAATTCAGAGAAAAGATATAAAAATTCCCTCATTTTATCTGGCACATTTGAGTCATATAATTGCCCCGATCCAATTCACAAAAGGGAAGCAATATGCCCTAAGAAACCAGAGACCAATTAGCTGAATCTCCAAATGAGGGGTTGCATCCACCCAAAACTAGCTTCTTTATCATAGCCAAGTCTCTCTCCACACTTGTCTAGAACTACCAATGACCACATTTCTAGGTTGCATCCATCTATAAAGTCAACCTTTCCCCCTGCATACTATTTGTTAGAAGAGTTTGTGAATGTCCCTTGATGATGTATCTTCAATAAGAAACGTTTAGACCAGATTCCCCTATCACCATTTTTTGGTTCAAAGAAAAAAATTTTAATTCAATAATTTATTTTTTTACACATTTCATAGTGGATCGAGAACCACAATGTTTTCAATACAGGGAGCATTAGGGTTTGTACAGCATAAACATTGACTTCAAAAACACCCCAAATCATTTGTAGGCCCATACAATCAACATTAAACAATTTTGTCAACCATAATTTGTCACTAATACATAAAGTTCAATCTGGCCCTTTTTTCATTCCACAAGACTCCTACAAACCCTAGTCGACAATAATAACAATTCAAGTAACCAACTACTTATTACACTATTACAATAATCAACAAGCAAACAATGATCCAAAAATCATTGCTCTTACCCAGTTCGGCCTTTCTCTTCTTGTTCTTCCATGGAGATCTCATTTCTCCATCAACCCTCTTCCTTACTGTGTCTACGATATACTGCACCTCTAAATCATGATCACGATTACTTCATGGTATTCGATAGTAGAAATTGGGCAATCTATTGTTCACTCCCTCCCTCCCTCTCTCTCTCTCTCTCTCTCTCTCTCTCTCTCTCTCTCTTTGTTGAAATCGAAATGTGCAAAGTGAAGAAGAAAGAAACAAAGCCATTTTGGCTTATTTCTTTGGCCCTTATACCTAATGGGCAAATTTACATTTATGTCCTGACCATTTTAGTTTTTATTGCTTACTTAGTCTCACTAACAGGACATGTTTTACACGCTCCGAAAACCCTGACGGTTTTGTGGATTCTATCAATGATTTTACTTTATTCGGACAGATTCAATAGTTTGGAGACTAAAGTGTCCATTTTGAAGTTTAGGGATTGAAGTGGAAAACTACGTAAAGTTTAAGGGGTCAAAATGGAATTTACCCTACGACTAATGGAGTGGCTGATTATTTGGCTACCATTGGGGCGTGAAGTGGCTGTTTTACTTTGTTAGGTTAAATTACTTTTTATCCCCCGTGGTTTAGTGTTTTACCACATGATCCTCCTATGGTTTAAATACCTACATATAACTCCCTTAAAGTTTAAGTTAAAGTGTCACCGTTAGTTTTTTCTTTAAAACCAAAAACCAATAGTAAAAAGTCAAAATCAAACTAATAAATTGATAAATTCACCCTTTCATTACATCTTTTTCTTCCTCCAAACATAAAAAAGAAGAAATTGAAATAAAAAATAGATAAATAAAAATAGAAAATACTATTAAAGATTTGGTTTCAAAACCTATAATGATATTTGTAGACAACAATGATTTAATATTTCTTATTTCTTATTTATTGTTTTGCATCTCCCTTGCATCTTTTTTGTTTTTTATTTCCCTTTCACCTCTTTTGTATTTGGAGAAAATTAAGATTTTGTAAGTCAAAATATAGGTTTTCAAGATCACCTCTTCTTCTCCCAAACAAAAAAAAAAAGATAGAGAGAAACCAGAGGGAAAAGAAAAAAGAAAATGTAGTAAATCTACGAATTTGTCATTTTATTAGTTTGACTTTGAATTTTTATTATTGACCGTTAGTTTTAACAGAAAAAGTAATTGTGACGCTTTAACTTAAACCATAAGAGGGTCATATATATGTTTTTAAACTATAAGTGGGTTATGTGGTAAAACATCAAGCCACATGCGGGTCAAACATAATTTACCCTAATTTAAAGCCACAGAAGCTTTAAAAAGCCTTTGGCTGATATCACAAATGAACAAGGAAAGCCCAGGATGAGAGGTAAGAGGAAGTTAGCAAGTGACATTCAAGGAGGCAGTATGATGGAGATTGACGAAGCAGAGGAGCAGAAGCCAAAAATGATGAAACTTGGGGAGATTCTACAAATACAACAAGGGGCGATGGAGGCAAGCCCAGAAAAGCCTCCACAGTGTAAATGAGAGTGGTGGCGTGGAACTGCCGAGGTGCTGGGAGCCCCTTGACAGTTCCCTAACTCAAGGAGGTAATACGCCTCCACTCTCCAAAGTTAGTGTTTTTATCAGAAACAAAAAATCAAAAAAGAGTTCTGGATGTTGTCATGAAGCAAATACGGTTCAATAATAATGTAGTAGTAGAACCAGTAGGAAGAGCTGGTGGCCTAGCCATGTTTTGGAAGTAGGAGGTTAAAATTCTAAAGATTTATACCTCAGAATGTTCAATTGAAGTTAAAGTCTATGATGAGGAAGTAAGGGAAGAATGGTGGTGTATTGGAGTCTATGCAAGTACGAATGATACAACCATAAGAGATCAATGGGAATTTTTGGAAGAACGAATGAAGCTATGGGGGGATAAATGGATATTGCTTGGGGATTTCAATGATATCATATCAAATGAAGAAAAATGGGGAGGAAGAACAAGAAGTGAGGGTAGATTTAGGTGTTTCAGAAGTTTTATACAGAGAGCTAGTTTGGTAGACATACATTTTGAAGGCAATCCATGGATTTGGAGCAACCAATGGGAAAATGAGGGGGAAATTAAACAACGGTTGGATAGATGCCTGAGTAGTGCAGGGTGGTTCCAGAATTTTGGGGATGCAATTTGCAAGCATGTGAAAAATGAGGCCTCTGATCATTCAATGCTAGTGCTGATTACTATACCAGATCAGAAGAAAATGAGAAAGAGGTTTGTTTTTTACCAAAAATGGGCTCACCACCAAGAGGTAGAAGAGGTAGTGAGGAATGCTTGGGAAAAACCACAGGTGGGCTCAAGAATGTTCAGAATCACTAGAAAAATCAAAGAGTGCCGGATAGCCCTTTTAAGTTAGAATAGAATGAATAAACAAAATGCAGCAGCACAGATCAATGAGATTAAAAAGAAGATATAGGAACTCAAAGAGTCTGAGGATCAATGGAAAAAAAGGAAACTGGTTGAACTGAAACTAAAGTTTAGCAGTGCTTACAAAGCTGAGGAAATCTTCTGGGCGCAAAAGGCAAGGAGCAGATGGTTAAAGGAAGAGGACAAGAATATAGCCTAATTTCATGCTTGTGTGAAGATAAGAAGGAAAAGGAATAAGATAACCAGTTTGCAGAAAGAAAATGAAGAATGGTGTATGGATAACCAACAAATCGTCCAGGAGATTTGCAGGTACTATGAAGACATGTACACCACATCTCAGCCACAGAATATGGAAGAAGTGCTAGAAGGGGTACGTATCAATTACAAGCAGACTAAATCAGAATTTGATACAACCTATGGAGGAAAATGAGGTTAGAGCAGCTGTGTTCTCCATACACCCAAATAAAGCACCTGGACCTGATGGTATGACACCCTTATTCTTTCAAAGATTTTGGCATGCTATTAAAACTGATGTGGTGTCTGCTATTCATAGCTTTTTGAGTAATGGCCATCTTTTGAAAAGCATAAATGAGACCAGTATAACCCTTATTCCTAAGGTAGAAAATCCAATATCTCTATCCAACTATAGGCCAATCAGCCTTTGTAATGTGCTCTATAGAATCATAGCAAAAATTCTAGCCAATAGATTGAAAAAAGTTATCACCTTGTGCATTAGCTATTCTCAGTTTGCCTTCGTACCTAGAAGACAGATTGTGGATAATATCATTTTGGCCATGAAATCATGCATTTTTTAAAAAGCAAAAGGAAGGGTAATACTGCTTTTATGACCCTAAAGCTTGACATGTCAAAGGCTTATGACAGAGTGGAATGGAAAAATTTATGGGCAGAATGATGTTAAAAACGGGTTTTTGTCCTATTTTTGTAAGATGGATTATGAGCTACATGTCATCAGTGACCTATTAGTTCAACTTTAATGGGGAGAGGGTAGGGTATGTGCAACCTAGTCGAGATATTAGACAGGGGGACCCTTTATCCCCCTATCTTTTTTTGTTATGTTCTGAAGGATTGTCAAATCTCATGGAAAAGCCAATTGCAAATAGGCAAATCACAGGTCTCAAAGTGAGTAGGAATGGACCTGTTCTATCCCATTTATTCTTTGCAGATGATTCCTTATTTTGCTGTAAAGCGCACCCACAGGAAGCTAGAGTCATGCAAGAGATCCTTGCAAAGTATGAGCTAGCCTCAGGACAGTGTATCAACTATGAGAAGTCTGCCGCTTTTTTTGCAGAAATTGCAGCAGACAACAAAGGAGACAGACCTGTGAGTAGATGAACAACATCAAAGAGGCAAACAGTGGCAAATACTTGGGACTCCCCCTAGTGATAACAGGATCAAAAAAGCAAGTCTTCGCCTACATTGTTGATAAAGCAAGATCCAAAATGCAAGGATGGAAGCACAATTTACTCAGCTATGCAGGGAAAGAGGTACTTCTCAAGTCGGTCATTACGGCATTACCCACTTACACAATGTCATGCTACAGGTTACCTAAAGGATTCTATGCAGAAATATGTGGCCACATGGCAAAATTCTGGAGAGGCCAAAACAAAGAGGAAAGGAAGATGCAATGGATAAGTTGGGAGAAAATCACACAGGTGAAAGGAAATGGAGGCCTGGGATTTAGGGACCTAGAGCACTTTAACAATGCTTTACTAGCAAAGAAACTACGGAGACTATTATTGCAGCCAAATTTATTAGTGAGTAAGGTGCTGGGAGCGAAGTACAAATTGTCGCAAACAGGCTGGGAAGGAGAAGCTCCAAGGAATGCATCTTGGATGTGGAGAAGTATTTACAGTTCTTGCTCTGTGCTGCAAAAGGGAATATGGAAAAGAGTGGGAGATGGGACTACTATAAACATATGGACGGACAAATGGCTCATGGGATCATCAACTGGGAAAATAGCAACGCAGAAACCTCCAGGTTGTAGGCTGCAAACAATGGCAGATTTGATTAAAGAGAGGGAATGGAATAAGGAACTGATTGAGGAGACCTTCTCAGAGGAGAAAGCTTCACAAATTTTACAGATGCCCCTAAGTTTGTTTCCCATGAAGGATATGGTCTATTGGAAATACTCAAAATCAGGAACATATACAGTGAAATTTGGATATGCAGTAGAAAAGGAGGTAAGCCAGAGAAGAAAAGAGAATCAAGGCGAAGGAGAAACCAGCTATGCACAGCATAAGGAAAAAGTGTGGAAAAGCTTGTTGGGGTTAAAGATGAAGCCAAAGATCAAACATTTCATATGGAGATGCCTACACAACAGCATTCCTGTAAATGACCTGATACACAAAAGAACAGGAAAAGGCTTTCCAATATGCAAATGCTGTGGTGAAGAGGAGGAAACAGTGGAACATATGATCTTTTTTTGCAACAATGTTGAACCCATATGGAAACTGGCCCCCAATACAGTGGGATGGATTACTTCAATGGAGATCAAACTTCTGGAGGTGGTGGGAAGGTATATTCAAGGCAAGGAAAAGACCAAAAGGAGAAGACCACATCACATTAATAGCAAATATCATCTGGCAAATTTGGAAAGCAAGAAATGCTCGACAGTATGAAGGGAAGTATGGAGATCATATGTCCATCTTGGATAATGCAAAAAATGAATGGCTGGAATTTTCAACAGGAGTAGATGGACAATGATGAAAAGCACAGGACAGGAACGGGTCACCAAATGCAAAACCACCAATGGAGGCCACCAGATGCAGGCGTAGTGAAGATCAACACTGATGCAGCTGTCTCTACTAAATTAGCAGGAGCAGGGTTAGGAATGATAGCGAGAGACAGTTATGGAAACCTTGTTGAAGCAAGAGGTATCAGAAAGTATAGCAGCTGTGGAGCTGAAATAGAAGAGGCAGATGCAATCCGACAAGGACTGATAATTGCTACCGAAGCTGGGTGGCAAAGAATAGAAATGCAATTTGATTGCAAAGCTACCATTGAAAAAATCCACAAGAGAGGCATAGAGGAATCACCAATAGCCACCATAATGGAAGATATAAGACAATTGAGTGACATGTTCCATTTTTCTTTTGTTTATAGAGATGGAAATAGATATGCTCATAAAATGGCACAATTTGCAACTAGACTTGTTTCCAATGTTATATGGAAACAAAGTTTCCCTCTGTGGCTCAAAGAGAGTATACATGAGGATAATAGGACCAATGTCCACGTTTGTAACTGAGATCTTGTATTATCAAGTTCAATATATGTATAAAGAGAATACCGTTTGGAAAAAAAATTCTTTGCTATTTCGGCTATAGCTAGGGGGATTGTTTCAAATGGATAGGTACATGTGATTTAGATTTTCAATTAGGAGCTAAAGGCTTCATGTCCCTCTTCTCGCGTTGTACTTGTTTAATGTTTTTTAATTAATTAAATGCGTAGTCAAGCCAACTCAGACAGATAGGATTGGCAATTAATTAAAAACAAGTATTAGATTTTCCTTTTATTAATTAAATGCATGTTACTTGTTTAGTATAAATTAACTTAATTTTGCCCTTAAAACTAGAAGAATAAAATTAAATTCGTAACTAATTTTACTAAGTACAGAAGGTGCCTAAGAGTAGGGGTGTGAATCGAAATCGAAATCGGTAATTCGGAACTTTGAAATCGGAATTTTGGTATCAGAATTTTCGACCGATTTCGATTTCGAATTCACCAATTCCAAATTCGAATTCGTTCCGAATTCAATTTAGAATTCGGTAAATTCCGATTTCACCGAATTCATGAATATAAAAATTATTATTATTATTATATAAATATTATATTACATATATATATATAATATTATATATATGCGTGTGACAATGAAATTGAAATCGAAATAGGAATTCTGATTTCACCGAATTCATGAATATAAAAATTATTATTATAATATAAATGTTATATTATATATATATTATATATATATATGAAAAAACAGATTTGCAATCGAAATAGGAATTCCGATTTCGATTTCGATTTCGATTTCAATTTCGAATTGTGAATTCGAAATCGGAATTTTCGATTTGAAAAATTTCATTATTGAATTCGACCAATTCGAAATCGGATATTCCGATTTCCATTCCGAATTACCGAATTACCAAATTCGAAATTCCAATTTCGATTTGAATTCGGTCAGTAAATCGAAAATTTTCGATTTTGCACACCCCTACTTAAGAGTAAGAATGGCAACGAGGCAATGTTGGGCTGAAGGATCGTCCAATAACCCCCCCCCCCCATTCCCCGTTCCTGTACTTGCCCTCAACTTGCCCTGCTCCCCCCACGGGAGATTTTATTTTATTTTATTTTATTTTTTGAATCCCACACTTTTTGAACTCACAACAATAAAACCAATTAGATGCATTTCATATTTGGTGTTACAGAACCTTTCTTCCATTTATTATAATAGCATCAATGTTCACTAACAGTACCAAATTTAATATCTTTTAAACTTAATCAACTCTGAAATAGACTTTAAAAGGGAACGATCACAAGAGGAAATAAGCTCCAGTTTTTCTATTTTGTTTTATTAAGCATGAAAGTTCCACAAGTCAACAATTGTACCTTAACTCCATCAAACATCACACACGCTTTCTATATTTAAATAAGAGCATGACAATCAAATGTCCATTGGCGGCCCCTGCTCAATCCGAGTTGCTTTCACGTTTTCATATTCAGTCATTCACAGGATCTCTTCCTTCATGTTTTTATATCGTTTCCAACCAACAATTTTTAAACATGGGGCGGGTCACTCTCAACTTCCTTTTTTTTTCTTCCTTTTGTTTTTTTTCCCATAATGTAATATAAACCAGTACTAAATCCTGGTTGGGAAGGGCTTGAAAGGGAGGAATTGAATCCAAAAGCTCTAAGTTTTAGAAATTCAATTTTAGTCATTAGGCAAAACATTCTCGGCAGCAAACTTACTCTTGTCTTAATTAAAGAATTCAATTCAATCTCAAACTTGCGGATGGCTATTGGCAATTTCTTATCTATTAATAACAATTATCTCAATCACTGAATCATATAAAAAAGAGTTTGTTATTGCAATTGTAAACACGTGTGTGGATAGTAGATTATTTGGGATAGTTTTTTGGGAACTTTTTTTTAATGTGATCTGTGTGAGATAAAAAGGTGGTTGAAAAATATATTGATGATGCATGCAAATAAATTTTGTGGTATCTTTGAATCATATAAAAGAGGCTAATTACTCACAATATTGCTGAAAAAAAAAATCGGAAGAGTAGTGGTCACAGAAGGTTCAATTGCAAAACTATTGCTGCCAAGCTGACACAGCCCCAGCAAAATCCAAAATTTAAAAATAAAAAAAAACACTGGCTGCCGGGCTGTGTCAGTGAAAATTTAATTTTTTTTTTAAAAAAGACTGGCCGCCAATTTTTTTTGTTTGTTTAACTACCTACTATCATATTTACTTCTATCTCTATTCTTATACTCAGTCACTGCCATTTAATAATTTATTGGTATATTTTATTTGGATAAATATCAATTTTCTATATATTTTATAAAAAAAAATGAATATCAAATCTTATACATAATAATTGTAACGATTATTTTTCAACGATTTGAGAACTGCATCTTATTCTAAATTGAATGAGATTTTTTGTTTAAAAAACTTCACCCAAATAAATCATCCAAATAAACTTCTATCCAAACAAACTCACTATTTTCATTTAGGATTAATCTTATACACTGACACTGCATATATTATAAAATTTGGATGCATGACAACTAATTTTCATTTGAATACACTAATTTGCGTCCAAACTTGTTTGGATGCATGACAACTAATTTTCATTTGATAACTAATTTTCATTTGAAATCTAATTTTTTTTTCACATATGACATACATTTAGATTTAATAGTGTATACTTTGTTAGTACATTGACGAATAAGGTCATTAATACACTATAATGCCAGAAACTCCTCTAATCACTTTGAAAAAGAGTTTGCAGTTAAACCTTTTTTTAATAACCTTTTGAGCTACGAATGCCCATACATTTGGTAGAATAATAGTATAATACCATCTTAACCAAAATAAAATACTAATGTTTTGCAATTTTCAAAAGGTTTTTTTTAAGGGGTGCCAATTAGACATTAATTAACATATCTACATCACATCCAACCCCTATCATGTTACGTGTATACATTAACAATTATTAAGAAATCAAAAGATTTCTTATTTACAATCCCTTCTACTCCATTTTAACATCTAACCTAATCCCGTCTTTTGGCTTTTATACACTTTAACACTACATTTTTAAAGTATCAATTGAATACAACTAAAACCCTTTATATAACGGTCTGTCTAACGGGTGTTCATACGATAGTCGTTAAAATATATTTCAAGTGTTATATTTTTGGAAATATAAGATTAATTAAGAAAAGTAAATAAATATAAGGAACGGTAGGCAAGATTAAACAGAAAATATATATAAATATAAGAAAAAATAATAATTATTAGTATATATATGTATATATATATATATAATAAGTTAGGTGAATGTTAGATATTTATTGTTAGAAAAATCCTTTTTAAAATATGTAATTACGCATAACTACTGTTCACAAACACTAAGGCTCCGTTTGATAAGTCTGAATCTGAATTCTGAAGTCTGAATTCTGAATTCTGAATACTGAAACAATTAATTTGCTGAATATTAAGCACTGAAAAGAGATATATGAATATCTGAATCTTAATGCTAAACATATTTATACTGTTTGATAAACATTTATAACTTAATACTTAATAAGTTAAATTGTACAATTTTGCCCTTCTATCTTTTAATCCAAAAAGGAAATAGAACCTATGATTTAATTAGCTTAAAATTGTTAGGTATGAAAATGACAATATTTATTTTTAAATTAAAATAATATAAAAGAAGAAATATATTATGGAAAAGTCCAAATATTGGTGCAAATGTATTTTTAAATCAGAGTTTGATAAGAAAAGTCCAAATTAAGCAAAAGGAAGCTGCAATAAACAAGTTTTAAATTCACACCAAATTATATAGAAATTTAATTACTTCAATGGAAAAATGTTGATCCTATCTTGGAAATAATGAATTTGAGATCGGTGAGTACGGTAGTAATAAAAAAAATTGGGAGGAAAAAAATGTCAAAATTATGAAAGAGTAGAAAGATAGAAAAAGATAAGGAGGAGATAGATGTGAGTTGCATGGAGAAATTGTAAAAAAGTCATTAAATATGGAGAAAATAGAAGTAGAAAGCCATTAGACAGAAAATGTCAGGTTGTTTAATTATATAAGAATTTTGGATAGAGAATATTAAATTGTTTAATTAGATAAGGATTTTGAATGTAATTAACAAACAAGGATAGATTTGGTAGATAAGATAAAGTAGTTGAAGTAAATCTCTTTATTCTTATCAAATTAAGCATTCAGTTACGATTCTTGTGCTGAAAAAAATATATACAAATTCAGCACCACTTAATAAGTTCAGCAGAAAAATTTTTATTTATCAAACACCCAAAACATCGGAATGTCTGAATGAATTCAATTTCAGCACTTTTTTATGTTATCAAATAGACACTAAGCCTATGATTACGCATAAGTACAAATTGTTCACAAACGCTAAGCCATGTTGGTTTATTACGCTAAGCCAAGTTGATCTAATAAACTTTTCATCTTCTTTTTGTCAAGTTGTTCCCAGTTTTGTATTCTTTCGACAAGTCTCTCTCCCCTCCGACGTCCACGCTCCCCCCCCCCCCCCCCCTCTCTCTCCTCTTACGGCTTTAGTTTGAAAATTGAAAATTGAAAAGAGGGGTTCGGTTCGTATATACAGTTCCAATTTCTCATTTTCTCCTCCTAACATCTCTTGATTTCATTCGCTACCCTATCCACGCTATGCCAGAGTGCCGGACAAAACTATGCAAGAATCCCGCACTAAATTCTATATTATCTTCTCCATTTCTTTGATTCGTCATTTGATTGATTGATTGGTAGGTCGGTTGGTTGGATTTTTTTGTACTTTTATAACAGAAATCACCAAAGCCCTCTTTAGGGGTTGGTTCTCCTCCTTTTCTTGTCTCTCCTCTTGTGGGATTTTGATTCTACCGTAAATTCTCCAGGTACTTTCTTTTTCTTTTCTCGCTGATATCCCAATTTGCTCTGGGTTTTCTTGTTCCAGAAAATTCCGTTGAGTTTTTTTGGTTTATTTTTTGTTGTTTTCCTAGTCTTTTTATTTTTTTGCTAGTTAGTACTATTTTCAGAGGTAGATGTTCATTTGAGATCTGATATGGGTTCGGTTTGAAAGCGGTTTCAACTTCGGTTGTTTTCTGATTTTGGGATTTTATTTTGGTTTTGAAATTCATATGCTCCAAATTTCTTGTGTCATAAATTTTAATGTGTACGGTTTTTTAAATCAAATCTGTCTGATCCGAAATTGGATAAATGATATGCCGTACATTAAATCACCAATTTTATACGATTGTATCTGAATATAATTGTGTACAAATAGGTCAACATTCTTCTTTTTTTTTTCAATGAAATAATATTTGAGTATTGATAAAGGAATAAAGTTCTGAGATTTTTAAGGCCATAATGGATGGTTATTTTTCAATTAAAAGCATTTGGGAATCTGGGAAATGGTTTTATTGGTGCAATGATGTCATTTTGCTTTGAATAGTTGGCGTGGAAAAGATGATCAGTCGTTTGGAGATATGTGCAAGTGCATCATTCAGTGTCTAGTTCTTGATATCGTGAACACTAAAAAGTTCAATCATTTAGTAGTGAGAATGTGACCGTTATCTTATCAGTAAATTTGACTCTTACAGTATGATGTCGATAAGAGTTGGCAGGGTTTAACTATTTCTTCTTGTTTCCCTTTTAGTCTTCTCGATTTATTATTTTTGGTGTAGTTCGTATTTGATTGCATTTTACTTCTGGTCTGTAATTTGCTGCTGTGGTGGATGCTGTTTGTTATAGTTTTGCTTTAATGAATTTGAATGGTTATGTATGCTACTCAACGTATTAACTGAATTGACATGTAGAGGGTCTGAGCTGCTTATTCTGGTGATGTCAACTGGAAATTGTTATTTCGATGACTTGCGCAACAAACCTGAGGTCATTGATCCTGCTCAGGATGAAGAATTACTGGAAGTTAGCGAGCACATGAATGACGCTACTCAAATTGCTGTGAAACCTAATCTGACTGTTTCTAGCAGTGTTCGTGAGTTGTTGGAATGTCCTGTCTGCTTGAATGCAATGTACCCTCCTATTCACCAGGTACTTATATTTATTTTAATATTTTGTACGTGATGTCAGTTCGCGGTCAACTGAAAGTTTGTAATCATAGATCATCAGTTTATAGCTGCATCAATTTGATCTAGTCTACCCTTAAGTGCTCAACATCTGTAATAATAATCTTAAGGGACATTCTCTTGGTATTTCTTGTTTCTGTTATTTCTCCTGTGTAATAGCATTTACATGTTGAAACTTATCATTTGATGACATGGTATATGTGAATCATTTAAGAAGTTTATCTTGTACACATATCTTCATTTATCGTATAGTTATCGCAGTTCAATTTAATTATATTGTTTTCTGCTTACTGTTGCAGTGCTCAAATGGGCACACCATTTGTTCTGGTTGCAAGCCTAGGGTGCACAACCGCTGCCCAACCTGCAGGCATGAGCTTGGCAATATCAGATGTCTTGCATTGGAGAAGGTGGCCGCATCCCTTGAGCTTCCTTGTAAATATCAGAGTTTTGGGTGCATGGGCATATATCCTTATTACAGCAAGTTAAAGCATGAATCTCAATGTTCGTTTAGACCCTACAACTGCCCCTATGCAGGATCTGAGTGCACGGTCATTGGTGACATTCCCTATTTGGTGGCCCATCTAAAGGATGACCACAAAGTTGATATGCACAATGGCAGTACTTTTAACCATCGTTATGTCAAATCAAATCCACATGAAGTGGAGAATGCTACATGGATGCTCACAGTAAGTATTGTCCCCAAGCGGCTTTGATGGTCATTCACTGGTGGTTGGTATTTTTCTCCTACCTAAGCCTAGGTTTTTAACCCCCAGCTATCTAGTTTGTTTAGCCATTCCTTTTCTTTTACTCCTTTCATCTTCTCTGTCCTCCCCCCCCCCCCCCCCCTTTCTCTTTCTCCCCAGTTGTTAAGAGTATGACAACCATTTTGTGTGTGATAAAATTGTTGATTGCCAAAGGTTGTGAAAAGCATATACAAGAAATTGGTACTTTAAAAAGGTGTTAATGCATATAAAGCAATATGATGGGATTTATTAGTAACTCCATTCAGGTTTGTAGTTCTGATCTTTGACGTCCTTGCTGTCTGGGCAATGACCTTGTAGGAAATAATGAGGAGTCCTATTAATTAAACTGCCCATTGCTGTCCTTTGTTTGATAACCTTTAATAGCTTCTCTTATACATTTGTAGCAATCTGTTTACCTCTTGTACCTTCTTTTTTAATTTAGGTTTTCAGTTGCTTTGGGCAATACTTCTGCTTGCATTTTGAAGCATTTCAACATGGTATGGCGCCAGTTTACATAGCATTCTTGAGGTTCATGGGTGATGACAATGAGGCCAAAAACTATAGCTATAGTCTCGAGGTTGGCGGGAATGGCAGAAAGATGATATGGCAGGGAATTCCTAGAAGCATAAGAGATGGCCACCGCAAAGTTCGTGACAGTTTTGATGGCCTCATTATCCAACGTAACATAGCCCTGTTTTTCTCTGGCGGGGATCGGAAGGAATTGAAGCTCAGAGTCACAGGTAGGATTTGGAAAGAGCAGTGATGAGTTATAGCGCCACAGCTTCCGTCATTGTTTGTTATCTTAGGGGTAGATTTGTTCTTTTAGCTGTTGAGAGTCTTCTGGTCATGTATTTTCTGAACTTTAAGGAGGCAATCCCTCTTTGCAACTATGCAGTGAATACATGAGTGAGAAGTCCTGATTTTATGCAATTCATCATGCTTGTGTTGTGCAACATATAGTTAGTGCAATACTGCTAATGTTGTTTTAGTGTATCTAGCAGTTATTTAGTATGTACTCTAGCTACCATGTCAATGTAGTCCGGAGAATTCTCCTTAAAATATTCTAATGTATGTCTAGTGAAAAAGTTATTCCGGGTCTTCGAAAGAAATAGTTAATTCTTCTTTACCTATGCCCGTGTAAAACATTGTTTGATGTAGGGTACCATCCAGCAGTGTGTTCTGAGTGAGGGGCAGACGATTGTGTAGTTTAGTGTACTTAACTGAAGGCCTGCTTACTACACACTAGAAAAAAACAGCATCAATTATTGGTCAAACATATTCATTTGTTCCAATCAGAAAGAAATGTTTTGGATATTAACGAATCTGAATACGCTTTTAACTGGCTTACTGAATGAAATGTGAAGTGTCTGTAACTGAAATAATGGGTGGTTTTTATCTGCAGTTCCAAACATATTCATTTGTTCCAATCAGAAAGAAATGTTTTGGATATTAACGAATCTGAATACGCTTTTAACTGGCTTACTGAATGAAATGTGAAGTGCCTGTAACTGAAATAATGGGTGGTTTTTATCTGCAGTTTGCAGTAATCTCCAGTGGGGGATTTTCCAGCAAGCATCAGGAAGTCAATGACAATTTTTTGTAGTCTAGCGAGCACAAGTGTAAACCAATTACACTAGAAGTAGTGGGCTATCAAAAGAGTTTTAAAACTCTACTTGAATATAGATTAAAGGATTAAATTCATTAAACTGCATTCTAAAATTTCAGACTATTGGAAAGCTCACCAGTGGGTGCGTAGGCATCAGTTTGGGCCGGTGGTAGTTTAGTCCCTTCGAGATTTTCCTTGGATCGCTTTGGATTCTCTCCCCAGATTATAGAGTAGGGATAGGTATAGTCAGTAGTACTTCAGTTCCTTTTAGATTCTCTTTAGATCCCCTTTTTCCCTAGTATAGAGTGGGAGTAGGTATAGATTAGAATAGGGAAAATCATACAAAACGTCCCTCACATTTTGTAAAATAACTTTTTTTATCTCTTACTTTTAAAAATATAATTTTGCATTCCTTACAAGTTTACATTGGTCAAATTTGGTTCCTACCTAAATTTCTAACTAATTTTTTGCAGGAATTCATCATGTGGCTTGCATGTGGTCATTTTTTAGGGGCAAAATTGTCAAATCAAAATTTACATAATCCGATCTATAATTTGTTTCATTTCACAAAATGAATTGTTTCGTCCCTTATATTTCACAAAATGAATTTTTTCATCCTTCATATTTTATAGAATGAATTTTTTCATCTCTTATTGACCATGTGTATAAAGATTTTTTTTTTTTAAATCCATGTATATATCTATTTGATTTCACTTGAACAATATGAATAACATGTAATATATTTTTATTTGATTTTATCTAAACAGACTAATTGTAGTTGTACACATGTTATTTAATAAATATATACATATATATATAGGTTTAAATCTGACAATTTTGTTTTGAATATATATATATATATATATATATACCTATTTGATTTCACCATATGAATCTATTCAATATTTGTAACTTTTTTTTTTTGCTAATAATTCATTTATTGAGTTGTGTAATAAAGTCATATAATTAATCAGTCCTAATTTGAATTATATAGTCATGATAACAAATTGCAGTTTAAGTTTGAAATTTAAATTCTATAATCATGATAACAAATTGCAGTTTAAATTTGAAATTTTTACTCGCCACTTTTAAGACCAACAGTTGAATTTCTTGTCTTGTGATTATTTTAAAATTTGAAAGTGTCAATCATATACTTCTTTTTGTCATACTTTTCCTTTGTTTATTTTTTCTGTCCAAATTTAATTTGATATAAACACATGATAATGTTTAGGTTTAAATGTCTTTTTTGTTTTCAACTTTCGAGCATAAAGAAATGAATATGAATGAAAAATTAACAATTTTTTTTAAACTCTTATATATATTTATTTAATTTCACCTGAATAGTACGTTCAGGCGAAATCAAATAGAGGTATATTACATGTTATTCGTATTATTTAGGTAAAATCAAATAGATATATACATGAGTTTAAAAAAAAGTTATTCGTACACATGATCAATGAAGGATGGAAAATTTTATTTTGTAAAATGTGAGGGATGAAAAAATTCATTTTGTGAAATGTGAGGGACTATAAATTGTATTGTGCATTTGATTTGACAATTTTACCCTTCAAAAATGATCATGTGTAAGGCACGTGGTGGATTCCGACAAAAACTAGTCGAAAACTTAGATAGGGACCAAATTTGATTAATGTAAATTTGTAAGGGACATAAAAGTATACTTTTAAAAGTGAAGGACAAAAAAAGTCATTCTACAAAATGTGAATGACATTTTGAATGATTTTCTCATTAGATTATATCGTGTCTGAAAAAAAAAAAAAAAAAGTAAGCACAAGTGTAATTCACTAGGGAGCACTTTGTTACTGGCCTAGTGCATTTGGGAGAAAACTCCGTACAAAATTAAGTGGAGTACAGCATTAAATAGAGCTTCCTAAGGATTTTTGAGATTTATCAGTTGATCATGGTGTTGCTTATTAAATTAGTCACTATAATTATATTAAAACATCATCGGAATAGTTCGATAATTATGCAAGAAGCATTTGCCTCAAAAGATGCATATTAGTAGGTCCTTATGGAAATACTTGGATAATTATGCAATAATCATTTGTCCTAGAAGATGCTCTTAGTTGATCAATCATTTAGTAATAGATAACAAATATACAATGGAACACTATTTTTCTTTTTCTTTTTTTAATGTTTTGCTATTAATAACTTATTAATAATATTTCTTACATGATCAATTAATCTACTACTTTTACTGGTATAATTGAGTTATGTGAACTCTAACTAGTTTATATGAACTTAAATTATAGATTTACTAGATTTAATATGCTTTGCAATGTAGTTTACATATATTTTGTTCTTGCATAGAGTTGATGATGTATTATTAAAAGTGGAATTTAACAAATAATTAAGATAATGAAAATAAGTGAGATAGAAAGGATGGCTTTATTCAAACACATCATAAGGGTGGAGTTGGATGCCTATAAAACAAGTTCAAGTGGGTGCATTGCAAGTTGAGTAATAGGATTTAGAGCCATTAAACCTAACAAATACATATGAATTAATGGAGGAAGTAACATTATGAAACAATCTCAAATAAATCTGCACTAGAGCATGCATAAGAAAACAATATAATTTTTCGTATTGCTACACAAAATATAAGCAGTCCGAGTTCATAGCAGACAATTGATATAACGGCTTCAACTGATAACAACAAAAACTGGCTGACAACACACAAAGCAAAAATAATAATAATAAATAAAGAAAAGTAAAAGAGTTAAAAGGAACACAGTAGAGAGTATCTATATAAAAGGAACTTTCACATATTGAACACATGAACCCAAAAAGGAAAAACATACCAACGTAACCGAATCAAAGAATTAATCTATAGAAAATGGTACATGCTAATTTTAGCCCCAATTAAAATATATAATGTTTCAAGGCTCCTCATGAGCAGAATGGTAAATTTAAAGTCTTGCAAAATTAAGTGTAACTGGCTCTCTGTCCGGTTCCATAGTCATATAAATGATAGGTACAAGAAGGGAGAAATGATATACCAGCTAGTATAAGCGGTAAGACTTTCGTTAAACTCATCTAATTTACAAATCTTTGGATCTCTTCTATTTCATTAGACTCAACTCCCATTCACAAGATATTCATCGATCACAATTGGGAATTTCATGAATAAGTCAAGATTGACATAATTTAACCAAATCAGGGACACTAAAATGCCTCAATTTACCCCAATTCGTAAAATTTGTTTTTGTTTACAATAATATCAGCCTGCAAAGTTCTTGTTTCTCCATTAACTCTCTCGTTGTAGCATGCTAGCATTCTTGTTTCTCATTGTAGCATTTTTGTAGTATAAGAATCAATTTTCAAGAAAAATACACTCCAAGTTGAGTCATACAAGGTGATAGTCCAAAATCTTTGTGCATGTGACTATCACCTTTTCTCACAATCCAGAACACGATGGTGGATCAAACTACTAGGCATTCCCAATCGGCAACCACGTACAATTCTCTTTTCGAGGGATCCAAGAAACTCGATCAGAATACAAAAGAATGCCCACATCTCAGGTAAATGCATATTGGGGGAAGAAAAAAAAATGCTGTTTCGCAACATTTGTGCCTAAATTTCAAGAAAAGTGCTAAGTGGTCCCTCGATCTGACTAGTAGAAATGAGAAATGCAAATGTGTTTTCCTCTGTCCATATGAAGCAAGTTCTCACAACTCAAGCTCTCAATGAAGTCGAAGCAAATCAGCACTATATTTCACCTGACTTGCACACTCCTTAACCTATAAGACCCTAGTTCCATTCACTAAATTTATGGCTGTCTTTATGTTTTTTGCCAATTCAGCCGCTGCTCCAACATAAGTTTGGGGTGTTAAATTCAAAAGCGTCATCATTGCATCTCCTGGTATATCCAGATTCTTAATAAATTCTCTCATGCTCTCTTGGGTCACCGCTTTTCCTCTTGTTAGCTCCTTTAGTTTTTCATAAGGCTCTGGTACACCATATCTTCGCATGACCTAAAGACCAAAACAAAAAGATTATCACGAGTCTTCGATTCTACAAAAGCTATAAAATTAACTCAAGCTAGTGATATGAAAAACATCCAGAATCTCAAAAAACAGTAAAATCAGACATTCAAAACTGCAGTGTGTTCAAAAGAGACCAAAATAATTGTGAATTAGTCAATTACTTCCTAGAAAAGTTCCTTCCCACTGCCACCTCAGACCATTTCTTGTTAGGGGAAAAGTATCTGGATCACTTCCAAACGATGGTGACTTATCATCTCTAGTACTTAATCCAACCCTCTACAGATTATCTGTTTGCCTCCACATCATGCTATCAACCTATTCAACCACCCAGCTAGGCCTTCTCTCTCGAGACCAACCCACATTCACCCCTTACCCATACAAACCTCTCCAATCTTCTCCCTCTACCAAATCTTAACAGTCATCACTTCTTCAGTATTCAAGCTCTATCCATATTACCCCAACTCCAAGTGACCACCCAGACAACGACTTCCAGACCCAGCACTTCTCATGTAAAAATCAAACTAAAGACGAGATTAAACTAAGTATTTAGTCATCTGTGTTAAACATATCTTGAACTGAGTAAAAGAAGATTTTTAAAAATGAAAGATGCTTCCTCAAATCCTTGAGGTCTCTACATGTTAGTGAAGAGGGAGTTCCCGGCTTTTATTACATGTGGTATTCTAGAGAGTGCATAAGATTGTGGGCTCGTGTGTCATGAAAGTAAAATTGAACAACTGAGTGCAAATTCATCATTTGCAGCATTTAGGAGTGTGCTTTTGTTGTCTATGTAAAGAGCTTAGGAATCGTCTTACTAGATGAACAATTGGACTTACTCTGCTTGCAGAAATTACTCAAATTTAGTAGAGAATCCTATTGCTGTAGAAAGACAATTTCTTCCATCCCTCTGTATCTGAGGGATGGAAGGCAGCTGTCAATGTGCTTTTTGTGTTTCCATGTAGTTCAGTCTTTTATGTTTATTTATATAAAGAACTTAAAAAGTTTCCTTTTCCAAATCTGTCTTCCTTAAGTTGTCATTTTTTTCCCTCTTTTGCTTGCACTCTTCCTAGCTTGAAGAACTGCGAGTCAATCAATTATATGTTATAGCTCAAAGCATTTAAAAGATTTACTATAAATATTTTGCCTTTCAGGTAGACAACAGGCATAGCCATGAAGACAGTACAGGAGTTTCTATTAGTTGGCCTCAGGGAAAATGATCTAATTATATATTTCTTTTTCAAATCTGAAGGTGTTAACAATTACATAGAGAACTCATTAAAGATGTCGAAATGTAATAAGCCATTAAACTTGTACTAGAATCTTTCCCGTAACTCTTTTCCCCATTTAACATGGGATCTTTCCATCATAGACATTACAAGAGTTAGTTAATATAGAATTGCTTACGTACATAAAAGATAGTAAACCTGTATGAGATCTCCTTATGCACATGACATAAATCCAGACTGCTTTAGTAAATGAAGTTCTAGGCAGACAAAGCACTAAAACCAATTCCATACTTCTCCCTTTAACTTCTGAACTTCATTTCCCACATCCTTGGAAAATGTGAAAAACTGACACTTGACAAGGCATTTAAAGGGGAAATCAGCAGCATTTGGATCTGAAGTGTTAATCCACTTAAAAGTTCAAAATTTTGGATAACTTCAGTAGCTCAAAATTAGGGATGGTCTGGAGCAATGTCCCCATGTAGTTTAGAGGAAACCTACTAAACTTCATAAGCACATGCAAGTCATCCAGTACCCCCTTGCCATGTAGTAAGACCATCTAGCCTGAGAACAGTAGACAGCAAAAGTCACACTGCACCCAATTGGAAGCAAAGGAAAAACCTACCAGAAGGAGAAGTTATAGGACTAAAGCTTGATGCAGGGAGAAATTATAGAACTAAAGCTTGATGTAGAGTTTTTCTGCCCAGTATGCTAAATAATACCAACATTTTATCAAGTTACTGAATACAAACTTCTCAAACATGCAACAAAGAAAAGTAGACACTAAGTAACTAAAAACACCAAATTCAATATCAATATATTAAGAAGATATCAAATAAAGATAGTCACGCACAGTTTGTATTGGTTCAGCAAGCACCTCCCACGTGCGGTTCAAGTCTTCACTCAAGGAAGCTTCGTTGACCTACAATAAAACAAGGCCAACCAAATTAGAAGCAACAAAAATGATGCCCAATGCACCAGTTTTTGCAAAGTTCTTAATATTTAAAAAAAGATAAACTGCTTTGATTCTTTCATCTGAGAAAAGAAAAAAGAGAAAAAGAAAATATATGGGAAAGAGTGCATAGTTTCCTTCTGGAATGGATTCAACAAGGGAAAAGACAAAGTGGATTTGCCACAAGGAGCTATTATTCCAGTATTGTCAGAAATGCATTTCTTGTACAAATGTGAGATGTATTAGAGGCCACCAATTGTCAGCTGAGGTAGTTGACAAAAATCAACAAACATTTAATAATAATAATAATAATAAGAGCTGCAGCAGCAGCAACATCAACAACATCAACAACAACAATAACAATAACAATAATAACAATAACAATATAATAATAATAAAAACCACTACTTTTTAGCAGGGGTGAGTGGGAAGGAAGAATGAAAGAAAAATGTGGAATAGACCCAGATGACACATATCCGTGGCCTATATCCGATTCTCAAACAACTTTTGCCTACTGATAAGCCCTAGCTAAAATACTAAAGCAACCCAACATTTCTCAATAAACTATGTTCTACTATTGGCCTGTGAAAACCACCATAAAGACTGCTCTAACTGAAGACCTTAAGAATCTTACTACACTATTCCCTCTGAACTAGTAATCATGATAAACCAATTACAGAGAAAACTGGTTGAGCAACTTCACAAAGTATAAAGCTTACTAACAGCTATTCCCTTTAAACACATCCCAAGACATAATCTCTTCAACAAGTTATTCCCCCTTCATTTCCTGATCAGCAATACCACACCAATGAAGTAAGATGACCATGAGACTACTAATTCCACACAAGCATCTTTCGTATATACAATATGCAACATTCAATACCCCCTGGTACTCATATTTCTTGACCATCAACGAGATAACTATTGTCGAATACCTGAAGCTTTCCAATGCCCGTTAATGTATTCTTGTAGGCTAGAAGAGAGTGTCCTAAACCCACACCCATGTTTCTCAAAACAGTAGAATCAGTCAAGTCCCTCTGCAAATGACAAGCACAAAATTCAATAAGTAACTTTAAGCAGATAAAAGTGCAACTACAAAAAGAAAGCACAAGCCAAAGTAATTACACATGCATATCAAGCACAACCTTGGGATCTATCAAAAACAGTATCTAATCAACTTTCTTTAAATTGAGTAACAACATCCCCAGCCAGGGTAAAAACTTCTGAGTACAATGATGATATGGCTATTTACATAGAGCTGAAGATGACACAATTGAGAAGAATAAAATATTGCACATTTACCTGCCAACGTGAAATAGGTAACTTCATGCTTAAATGGGACAAATCTCCATTAGCCACTCCAAGATTTCCTTCGCTATTTTCAAAATCAATTGGGTTAACCTTGTGAGGCATTGTAGAAGATCCAATCTCACCAGCTTTAGTTATCTGCTCAAAACCATGTATAAATACCAATCTTTCATCGAGAGACAACATGTTGGTAAACATGAAACAAGTGTACATATATATACATGAGAAAAGTTTTCATATAAGAACATAGACAAAAATTAAAATAACAAAATACAGCACTGACCTGCTTGAAGTAACCTAAAGAGAAATATCCCCAGATGTCTCTATCAAAATCAACTAGAATGTTGTTAAACTGGATTATAGAATGAAAAAGTTTGGCCATGTAGTCATGAGGTTCAATCTGCATTGTAGAATACTCAAATCAAAACCATGAAGTATTGAATTGTGTCATTATGTCAAAGACGTAAACCGTGGTACTTATTATCATGAAAATGTCA
>NW_020863036.1:0-101479 GCF_003713205.1 Coffea eugenioides
GATCCCATTTACACCAAGTGCCTTCTACCAAACATTCCCCTTACCGGGCCCGAACACCTCACCGAAACAGAGAGGGTAATACTCGAGTATACCACAAGGTCGAGGAAATAACACTCCACTCAACAAACAGTAAACCCATGGTTCGTTATCTAATCGACCAGGCCCTTGCCGGCTCGACTCGATTAACGACCACTGAAGTTTGAACTCAGATATCACAGTAAAGTCATTTGACACTTGCCCCAAACGACATCAAAACATGCACAAGTAACTAATTCACAGTTATACAGTAATCAGTCACACAGGTAAGAGAACGAGAGTGATAAAGTACACTCTCGTCTCATGCACAGAATTCACAGTCATTCAGTCCAAAGATTCAAGCACAAATAACCATTTAAGCATTAAATCATGCAATGGTACACTCACCAGTTCAAGCAAAGCAAATTCACAAATTTCCATCCGACGTGGGCCTTGGATCACTGGCAAGTCCTAAAAACAAGCAAGAAACAACAATTGAGACTCGAACACGAGTCGTATACTTATTCAATAAACTACTAATGCAAGACCACTATAGCTTGGAAAGGAAAATAAAGAACATTTAGGGCTAAAAGCTTAAACAAGCCCAAAACCTTTCATTTCTACTTAACATCAACCTAAACTCAAAGAAACCCAACATCCTCAACATTTGGACAGCATTTCCTTAAATTTCACACTTTTCCATCCTACAAACAACCACCAAACTTCATCCAAAATAAGCACAAGCACACATACAATTCATAGGCTATTAAACACACCTCATTAGGGTTACAATACCCTTCAATCTTAGCCAATTAAAAGCTCAACAACCAACCATAGTAAAGCCCTAATTTAAAGCCTTAAAACTGAAATTTTCCACAAACAACCACAATCAACACACAAAAGCTCCATTTTACACAACATAAAACTATCATTCCATAGTCAACCATTAATCATCATATAAAAACAGAAAATCACCAATAAAATCTGAAATTTAGCTAACTCCACTTTAATCCATGAAATCTTCCATAAAACAACCTATTTAGTCACTACAAATCACTAATTTACCATTATTACAAACAAAGAAGGAGTTTCTAAGCAAAGTACCTTGAAACCTCAAGAAAGGTTGTGACGCCCCCACTTCTCCCTAAGGCGAACCAAAGGGTATCCGTGGGACGCCTGCCTAACTCTCGCCAGGATTCGGTACAACTCCCGTTCAAGCTTATTACAATACTAGCTATCACGACAAGACAAAGTAAGAAAGATAAGTCGCTTCCATAAATAACGTTAAAACTTACACCACTAGTTCCAAAAATACATCAATCATCCAATTCTTACATTGGTTCCCAAAAGATACATAAATTTCCAAAATATACAACAGCCACAATGTCTAGTCAATTATATTTGGAACCTTAACACAAAAGTACAACAGAAAGGTTTCTTCGAGTCTCACTCCACGTCCATTCCTGTTAAGGAAAAGAAATTTATGGGATGAGCAATCGCTCATAAGGCCAAGAAACACACATGCAAGCACGTTGCCCAAATAACAATCCCAATTCACAAAAAAAATGATAATAATCGAGTAACTAACAATTCAAGGACATGGTAGCTCTCAGGAGCTAAGTTCCACTTGCTTTGCCAAATCTCAATCGTATACCTTCCCGTGGTGACTCTTCGTCAGCCGGATCGGTATTTCCAATCCGTAGACTCCACTTTACTTCACATGTCCTTCCATCTTACAAACCCCCACCAGGCCCGAACGACGATAAAGGTGCTACTGCACGAGTAGGCCAAGCAAGATCTCTCCAATAGATCAAGCTTATCATGTTATTCCACGACTCACCGAGGTTCCCGACCAAACCCATGCCGGCTTAGCCCCAAGGTCAGTTCATGAGTTTGGCGGCATCCCCCAGTAAACATTTGTGAGTCGCAGAGATTCACTCCACGATATATGCAGCCATAGCATACTATTTCATGTCATTCAAGCATTGAATACATTCAATCATTCATTTCATTTCAAGCAAGTCATTCATGAGTTATTCATTTCAAATGAGAACGAGTGCGGTAAAGTACACACTCGACTCCATTTTCAAAATTTCTAATCGACAATAACAATTGAACATGTATCACGTTCCCATAATTTCAACTATTCATGCACTTGACACTCACCAAGTAACTCAAGAAGTAATGTACACTTGACGGTTTAGGCGTCCACCGTGGGATCCTTGTGACACCCCCGCTTCTCCCAAGGGCGGAACCTAGGGTATCGGCGGGACGCCTGCCTAGCTCGCGCCAGGACTCAAAATTTCAAAATAAAATATTAACGATATGAGCCAAAAGAGCACTATTCACAATATATACAATCCCCAAAAGAGTATTTACATCCTCGAAAGGAGCTATCGAGACTACTATAGAATTCCACACCACTAACCAAAAGCAAAAGTAGACCCGAAAACAGGTTCGTATACAGATCACTAAAATAAGGATAAACACCTTAACTATCGAACTATTACAAGCACACCTAACTATACTAGTGAATGTGTAACGCCCCGAGGCAGAAGAAAAGGAAAAATTTCTGGTGAATAGAGTTTTGTGAGGAATCCGGCCCACATAAATCTGGAAGAAATTCGGTCCGCATAAACAGCTTAAAGAGCCAGCTCTTTAAGGCTTTCCGATAAGGACTAAAATACCCTTTTATTTGAAAATTATTATTTATCAAAGCCCACTACCCAATTATTTCACATAAGTGTAAATAAACCTAGAAAATAGGGTTTTACACTTCGGTTTCAAGTTTGGAGCAAAGTTAGGGTTTTCGCGATTTTTCGCCGGATGAATTTTCGGTACAGAGTAAGGATTAAATTTGGGGATTAAAAGTGACTTTTAAGTGTGAAATAATATGTGACTAGTGGCAATGATATAAGGTTAGTGAATGGGAAGTAAAAACACTAGTACGTGAGTTTTTAAGAAAAACGGCGCGAACCGGTGGGTCCCGCGTACTACCGATTGAACGCACCTCTTGACCACCACTTTCTTGCCATACAAGTTTATTACTAATGGAGCAAAATATCTCCTCTCTCATGATGACATCTTGGCCGAAATTAAAGGGCTAAAATGCAAGGAAGGAAAGAGAAAAATTTTGTGGTGGAAATCAAGCCAAGTGTTGGCTAAACTTGTGGACACAATTTGTTCTAATCTTCTTGTCTTCTTATAAGACCAATTAAGCTTCATTCTTCCCCAATTTTCTGCTGTTGCTAGCCGTGAGAAGCAAGAAGAAAAACCCAAAGGAGAACATTCCATTTCATCTTCAAATCCAACAACTTAGTGAGAAAACAAACAAAGTAAACCGATTAAACTTGTTCTTGAGTGATTAGCTAGTGGCTTGTGGTGTGATTTTTTGAGGAGAAAGCTTGGGCTACTTGTAGTAACCTCTAGTCAAGGTAAGAGAGCTTATCTCTCTAAGTTTTACTTTCAATTTTGTTAAATTAAGCTTGGCAACTTGCTCTTGTGGTGAGATCATGGATGATGAGCATGTTTTAGAAGTTTTCCCCAATTTATTTGATGAACTAGGGCTTGTGGAAATTCTGCCCAAATTGTTGTAAGATGCTTATATGTTGCAATTGAAGTTTTATAAGGTGTTGTGGTAGTGATTAGACCAAGAAATTAAGGAAAGTTGCACTAGAAACTCAAAATTCCAAAATCTGGAAAATTTTCCCAACATTCTGTCCGAATTTGTATCTGTGTGTTAGAGGCCGAATTGGCCTTAGCTCAAAGAAGAAAAGTTGTATAGAATGGCATTTTATAGGTTCCTACAAAATTTCAGCTCAATCGGAGCAACGTAGGACGTGAAAAGTCCAAAATACCCTTACTGTTCTAAGTATTTCCCAGCAGTCCGTTTCACCAGTTAAGTCCAGTTTATCACGTTTTTTGACCAGGATCCATTCTGATTTAGTTCTGGACCAAAACATGAAAGTTGTAGTGTTCTGAAGTAGCTTTAAAATTCCTCTAAGAACACCTGATTCGGACTTGTGTATACTGAGTTATGACCATTACAGTGTTCTGCGTTTAAGCAGCCGACGAATTGGTTTCTGGTTTAGTAATTTGCGAATTTGACCAAGTTACATTAGAAATTGGACTTAGTGATATTCATGAACATTGTAGCCCTGAGTCTTAGCTTCGAAACGGCATAGGTTTCGCCTTAATCCGATTAGCGTAGCCTTGGATAAGTTATTTCCGCTTTCATACGTCAAATCTGTCTTTTGGCTATATGGAATTTCTGCACTTGCTATTGTTGTGAACCTTATTATTATGATATTGTGAGCCTATGGAACAGCTCTTGACATAAATTGCATATATGTATGATGTTGGGTTGTGTTTGAGAAAAATAATGAAGCCTAAATGGCTGGAAAATTAAGTAAACACAAAGGGCATGCTGCCCGAATTTTTACTCGAGAACTAGAAAACTATATTTGCAACTTGAGTGAAGGTTAAGTGATTACCACTTGAACTAGCGAGAACTTTTGCTACTTTGTTATCGATGGTATACATTAAAAACCTAAACGAACTTGTACTCTTGAGGAAAAGATATAATGGCCAATGTAAACTTGTATTTCCTTGTACTTTCAACTCAAGTATTGTTTCCAAGTATATATGCTACAAAAACCTTACGATTTGAAAAGCGAGCAAGTGTTTCACGAATGCCTTTCAAATGAATTTCAATTGGTTGATTCTTATGAACGGAACGTTTAAGTTTCAAATCTTACTCGTGTTTCAAAGTTCTCAAATTGGATTTCTATCGCAGATCTGGACTCCAAACCTGGAGTATAATTGAACGTGACTACTTGAAGCACTATAGTTTGTGTGAGTGATCCCTGCACTACTTCTCAAAGATTACTTTTGAAATGATTCTTGCATTGATTGCACAATTGCATATCATTGTGTTTGTGTGTGTGCCATGACATAATTTGGCTCCAATGGGTTCCTGGAAAGTCTTGTACTTAGAACCAATGTCTCTACTATTGTTTACACATTCTTTGGAGCCGATGGCTCCTTACTTCTGTTTCATGGTTATCTGATCTAAACGAGCATTGGATATTTAAGTACAAGAACTTCACTGGCTCACATGAGCAATAAATGAACATTTGATTACTGCATCATGACATCATATCAATGCTTTATTGTGAAATATACTTGGCTGTTGATTTTACTGGTCACTCGCTGAGCTTCTAGCTCACCCCCTATTATCTTTTTCTCCCCACAGGGATCGAAGTAAAGGAAGAACTTGTTTTTGGATCTTTGTGTGGCTGGATGGCGTACATCTTGTATAGTTTAGTTTTGGTTTTGGCTTATGTACTTTTGGGCTTGTATAAATATTTGGATTTGAATCGGATGTAAATCTACATTTTACGCTTAGAATTGGTTTTCGCTTCGCTTTACATATCTTTTGGAGAATTGGATGTATTATTTGAGTTGTACCTTGCGTTAAAATTTTACATGGAGGGAATAGTAAGTGGATGGGTTCCCCGGCCGTTTAATGTACGGCCGGATAAGAAACCGGTTGACGTCCATAATGCGGGTAATGAACAAACTCTCACTACAATATCGTGACGAGAGCTGGGCAGGCGGCCGCCGAACCCATCTGGTACGCCTTAGGGGGAGGTGGGGCTCGTTACAGAATGTGCCAAAGAGTTCCCCGCGTCGGCCCCTGCTAAGGAAAACAAAGGAAAAGGAGTAAGCTATATGTTTAGTAAGTAAACAGGGGTAAAAACGTAAATTGCACATAAATACGAACAATTATGCCACAAAATGTCAAAACAAAAGTACAAAATAACAACACAAATGAAGGATACAGGTTGGCTCCAAAGCCAAATAGTATGCCACGTGTGATCTCCTGTCGACACTCCGTCGACCACAAATAATGGTCCGTAGAACTCCACTTGTACTCTCACCGTACACCTTACCACCCTCACTGGCCAGTCACCTCACAAACTTGCTCGAGCGAACGAAATTGAGCTTGGTTCACAAGCTCGGGTCACAAACTTGGTTCACATACTCGGTGAACCGGATTCACAAACTTGGTGACCTCAGCCTAGGTTGGACTGATTTCGACCAAGCCCTGACCGGCTCGAATAGTCCATCTAGGTCTTGAGATCGGGCCCCAAACTCACGAACTTCACAAAATCACCCAAAAGTCACCCCGAGCTACAAGCTCAAGGGGTTAGTTCCAAAATAGTTCATATACATATGCCATGTACAAATATGTGTGCAGATTAGGGTTTAGGTCGAGTGCGATAAAGTACACCCTCACCTAGGTACCCTTTTTATACATATCAAAACACATCAGAAAGTAACACGTAAAAATGGCCTGAATACTTACTCAAAACACAAAAGTAGTACAAGAGCAGAAATCACTTCGTGCGTGTTAGCTAGTAGTAGGCCCCACCAGCTCCGCCTACCTCACCACGGTCTGAAATAGCTCACCACGGTCTGAAATAGAAGATTGCATCACATTATATCACAAATGGCCACTAACATGCCCAAAACAAGCAAAACGGCAAAATCGGCACACGCGAGTGCGGAAACGGCAAAATGGACACGCGCGCGTGCGCGGAACGGCAAACGAAAACGGCCAAATCTGCCACCTCAAACCGTTTTGATCAAAAGTTAGGCTAGGAATATCGAATCAAGGTGGGTGAGACACTGTTTCGAAGCTACGAGGAAGGGTTACAACTTTTATTTAAACATCTCAACCCAGATCTCAATAGGTATTGGTCAAAAATGCACAAAATAGTTCCAGCCATTTCATTTCGGTTTACCAAACAGGCCCTGTTTGAAAGACCGTAACTCACGGCTCATAAATCGGAATCAAGAAATTACAGAGGCATTAGAAAGCTCATCCATAAGGCTATCACTTTTGTGTTTGGACTAAAAGTTGAATCAATACAGAGCATGGAGGAAAACGGGTCTAAACATTCCTGTCAGAACTGTCCAAATTCGAAGGCAGTTCTGACAACCGATCTTGTTTTGGTCATAACTGAAGCTACAGGACTCGGATTTGGATGAACTTTACACCGTTTCGAAGCTAAGACCAAGATATACATTTCTTATGAAGAGGTCAACACCCAGTTCATATGTTATCAAAACAGACAGAACATGGTCAGAGGCTAAAACAAGAAACGCGGCAGAATTCTGAGTTTAGAATAGATGCGACTATTTTGGCCATAACTCAGGCTACATAGATCCGTTTGACCTGAAATTTTTGTAGGCACCACAAGGACTTCAAAAGCTACAACTTTAATGTTTTGAGAAAACTCTGAATCAATACGTAGTATCAAGAAAAATGGAGCTCAAGTTCAGGTGCTGGCTGCCCTGTTTACCCGGATTTGCCGGTTTTGCGCGCCGCAAACGCATGGTCCGTTCCATGATTCTCATGCAAATTTTCTAACCAATTTCATACCAAAGAAACACATATATACCAGCTTCTAAATGACCTACCAAAGGTCCGAAACTTTCCTTCTAAGACACTACAACTTGCCCAAAACTAACCATAATCCCTAACCTAACTTTATTTGCATCACTAAACTTAATCTAACAACCTACTAACCAAACCCTAACTCACTAACCATTAGCCAAGCTAAACCAACCTAAGGAAGCCTAGGGTTTCTTAACCCAAATCAGTTTTTTACCATTCACTCACCAAACCAATGAAGCCAATCATCAAACACAACCACTACAAGTTCAATAACACAAGATTAGAACTAACTAGAATGTTTATCATGAAACCAATAATTCTTTCTTATCTTGACCGAAATTCCAGCAGCAATAAATCACTAAAATTAACCATTAAACTACTCAATAATCATCACATAACCCATAAAAATGCATAATCACCACAAAAGTGTCACTTTCATAGCTTCAAGATTAAAACCCCAAAACTTAACTTTCAAAAGAGGTGATTTACCTTCAAACAAGCTTTGTAGTTGATCAACCTTCAACAATCAAGTACCCAAGTTAATCCCTAAAGCTCCAACAACAAGATGGAAGGCTAGAAGATGAAGAACTTGAAGGAAATTTTTCTCTTTTCTTTCCTCCTTGGTTCGGCTCCTTTCTCTCTCTCTTTTTAGTTTTATTTTGTTTTTTTCTTATGATAATCTTGCAATCCTATGATATATATAAGATGGTCAAAGTGTAAGAAGATATTTTCTCTCTCCACCAATCACATAAAAGCTCACATTTTTCTCTCAAGCCCTTACACCTTCAACTTTGCATTTGATCAACTCTTGCCCTCAAACATTTGGAACTCTTTCAATTAACTCCATAGGTCATAACTTAATCTAGTCCAAAACATGTAATCACACTTAATTGCTTCACTAATCACCTTCCTATCTTAATCACCTATACTTAAACATACTTTATCCTACATAAAAGCAATTAAATAACAACCTTTTGTCAAGGGTGAAATTAGGGTTTTAAACCCAACTTAAACTTCTAATACATCATAACACTAAAGGTTTTGCTAGCTTAGGGTTTTCTAACTTTTAAACTCACTTAACCTATATAAAATGGATCAAATCCTATACTTACCTATACTAAAACACACACTAACATAACTAACTTTAATCACCACTCGAACTTATAATTAATACAAAAACTAGGGTTTCAATCCTAACCCCAACTTAGGGTTTTCGAAGTAGTCCCAAAACCAAATGTTACCGCACAAATAATGAATATAACCTAATATCAAACTTAAGAACGGACTGGGGCTCACAATCCTCTCGAAGGTCCTCTTGAGTGCCTGAGCAATTTAATAATAAACTATTACACATTATCGCTTAAGACCCCTAATTATCGAAGAAGATTGTATTAGTGAACAATCTAAAAAGATATCACGAAAATGAGCCTTAATTACTCGTAAATCGAGACTCAAAAGTGAGGTTTTAAAACAGAAGAGAAATCTGATTTTTATCTTTGAAATCGAGTGTAAAACGGTCAAGTGGTATCGAAGGAAAAATGGAGAGTTCTAAAAACTCAATTTCCTTTAAGTTTGAAAATTTCAGATTCGACACGCAATCTTTGAAAAATCGTAACTTATACTCGGTAAGTCCAAAATTGGAAAACTTGGTATCGTTGGAAACTACTTCCAAAGTACTAAAAGTTCCTAGGAGGCACTTTTCCATGATTCCAAATGGAAGACATTCAAATTTTGGGTCCAAAATGCTGTTTTGGAATACCAAGGCAGATTTGGGTTGATTTTTGGCAAAGTTTGGAAATTCGGCAAAATTCACACAATGCGAACTAGCCTCTGAAATTCGGAACCCAATTAGAGTTACAATTAAAGTTTAAAACACAACAAGTGGAAAATTGGAACTTTAAGACTTTGGTTGAGCATCGAAATGGACTTGGAAGAGCATAAAATTTGGTAGTATTAACCTACCATATGAGGGCTATTCCTCTATCAATTTTCATACAAATATTCGCACGAAAAGTTGGGTAACAAAGTCGCTAAAGTTCCACGATTTTCTAAGGCAAATCTGCCTTGCACTTTCGTTTTTCTTTTCCCAATCATTTGGCCAATGAAATCTTTTCAAACATGGTCCATTTATGAAAAAAATGTCTAAGAGACATCAAAAAATGTGTTTGATAGGTGATTAACACCAAGAGTTTCAAAATAACAACTCCCAATCAAGATTAGCCATTGACCAGCCCAAATTTAGGGTTTTCAAGCAACAAGGCAGGTTTGAAATTCGGCCATAACTCACTCAATTCAACTTGGAATTGAGCGTAGTTGTTGGATTTGAAAATTACATTCACAAGGCTACAATTTCACAGAAGGAATCGTTTTAAAATTATGTCCACAACTAGCTCATATTCGAGCATCAATTTGCAGCTCATAACATGCACTCCAGTAAATCAGTGAAACAGGACAGGCATCTTCAAACAATTGGTACGGTTCACTCAGGTGGAATCAGGGGATACATTTTATACCGATGGAAAAATGGAAATATCTAGTTTCTAATACCACAAACGGCACTCAATTTTAACGTCGGAGCAAAAAGTTATGGTCGATAAAAATCACTGCCAGAGAGACTCTGGTCACGTTTTCCAGTTTTGGTGAAATTTCGAAGTCTCAACTTTTACCCAACCAAATCAAGTAATTTTTAGAGGAAACTTTCTACACAACCTATATTATACATTTACATCAAAATCAAGTCAATTAGACAACGAAAATTGCACTAAAGGGGCACGGCAAAACAGGGGCAGAACCGTCCCTTTTTCTCATTTCACTCCCTTTGAGTTTTCTTCCACAATACAACTTATATCCACTAGATTAAACACTAATCCAACATAAATAACACCCAATATCATCAAATCAGCTCATCAAGTCCATTGTGGGATTTCATAGAGCCCACTCACAAGATTTCCAAAAATATAGAGCTACCCACATGCATCTATAAGCTGACAAGTTCAATATAACTCATATAAGCCAAGATTCAAGAGGTTGATCATTTGTTACCTCCTTAGATGACTAAAGCAGAAATTTTCGGTCCTTTGAAACTCAAGAAAATCGTGCAAATGAAGCTCCTTTCCTAGCTTGAGTTGATCTCCAAGTGGTTTGCAAGGTGTAGTAAAATTTTGGAGTGATTTGGACAAGAAATGAAGCAAGAAAATGAAGAGCTTTTGGTCTTGTTTCTTCCTTGGGGTGGCCGGCCAGCAAGAACAAAGAGAGAGAGTGTGTTTGGCTGATGATGAAGCTTCCTTGAGAAGCTTAAGTGTGTGACCAAAAAGTGCTTCAAAAGTCAATTAGGAATAGTGCGCGTTCGCGAGGGTTTCGTGCTCGTTTCCTCTCGGGTTTGTTTCACTTGTGCACTAAACCTCTAATGCACTTCCTTCCATACTATTATTATTCACTATAAATAGTCTAAAAATAAAGGTCTAAAGTCCCTCGATTAATCGCGCGCGCGAAAACGCGTACTTCGGATTTGTGCACGATAGAGCGAAATATCTAAGGAATTCTTGTAACGATAGTATTACTAACTAATACTTGAGTACTTAAACATAAACATAACTATTTTGTGACTAATGTATGAGTCTTCACTCTCCAAGCTCACTGTATCCTCAAATCGTTTATTGTCTCCAAACGCGTATTCACTATTCTCACTTAACGAGCTTTCAAAAATTAAATTTTTAAACGAGTCATTTTAAAAATATAAGTAAGTCATAGTTCCATGTAATTGGGTCTAAAAAGGTTGAAATAAAATATTCGGAGTAAATGGACAATTAAATATTTAAATAAGCTAGTAATAGGAATTTAAAATAAGTAAATTTTCGAGTCATCACACCCTCTCCCCCTTAAGAAAATTTCGTGCTCGACATTTACCTTGATCTGCGAACAGGTCTGGATACTTTTCTTGAATTGCTTCTTCGACTTTCCAGGTTGCTTCCTCTATTCCATGATTCCTCCAAAGAACTTTCACCAATGAAATCCGCTTGTTTCTCAATTCTTTCTCCTTACGATCCAAAAGCTTTATTGGTTTCTCATCAATTTCAATACTTTCCGGTTGCAAAATATGAGAAGGGTCTGGGTGATATTTCTTAAGTATGGACACGTGTAAAACGTTGTGAATCCGAGACAAACTTGGTGTTGATTCCAACTTATAGGCCACATTTCCTACACGTTGGATAATCTTGTACGGCCCTACGAATCTCGGTTGTAACTTCTTTCCTTTTCCAGACATTAAACTTGCCTTCAGAGGTGTAATCTTAAGAAATACTTGATCTCCAACCGCAAATTCTAAATCCTTCATTCGGTTATCTGCATAACTCTTCTGACGACCTTGTGCAGTCTGAATCCTTTGCCGTACCAACTTCATCTTTTCATTAGCCTCCTCAATCCAAGGCACGGTAGTCGGGTTTAAGATTTTACGTTCACCTACTTCATCCCAACAAATCGGAGATCTACACTTCCGACCATAAAGTGCTTCATACGGGGCCATTTGAATAGAAAAGTGGAAGCTATTATTATCGGCAAATTCCACCAATGTCAAAAATTTACTCCAACTCTCTCCAAAATCCAAAACGCAAGTCCTTAACATGTCCTCAAGGGTTTGAATCGTCCTTTCAGACTGTCCATCGGTCTGGGGATGGTATGTAGTACTGAAGTTCAATCTAGTCCCCAATACTTCTTGCATCTTTTGCCAAAATCTTGAAACAAATCTTGGGTATTACTCAAATAGCAGAAAATGAGCCAATTTGGTTAATCTATCTACTATTACCCAAATGGCATCATGACCTCTTTGTGTTCTCGGTAACCCTGATACAAAATTCATGGTGATGTTTTTCCATTTCTACTCGGGTATCTCCAAAGGTTGTAAAAGTCCTGATGGTTTATGATGTTCAGCTTTAACCTATTGACAAACTAAACAGGTCTGGACAAATCGGGCAATCTCCTTCTTCATGCTCTCTCATCAATACAGACTCTTCAAGTCTTGGTACATTTTATTCCCTCCTGGGTGTACCGTGAACTTCGATCGGTGTGCCTCTTCTAAAATTTTCTTCTTAAGCCCTTCATCCTTTGGCACTACTATCCAATTCCGAAATCTCAATATACCATTCGTCCCCAAGTTAAAATCCGACTTTTCTCCATTTTTGACTTTCTCTACCCACCTTTGCACTTCAGGGTCCTTTTCCTGAGTCTCTTTAATATGTCCCAACAAAGTGGAATTCACTACAATATTCCCAAGAATTACTTTCCTCGGTTCAAGTCTAAGATTCTAATAACTAACTTCTTCTAACAAGTGTAATTCCTTAATCATCAATCCGGCCTCTTGCACTTGACGACTTAAAGCGTGGGCCACTACATTGGATTTCCCTGGATGGTACTTTATTGTGCAATCATAATCTTCCAAAAATTTCATCCACCTACGTTGCCTCAGATTCAGCTCCTTTTGAGAATACAAATATTTAAGGCTTTTGTGGTCAGTAAAAACCTCAAATGTTACTCCGTACAGGTAATGCCTCCATTTCTTTAAAGCGAACACCACAGCCGCTAACTCCAAGTAGTTTCTTTCATGCGGTTTCAACTTCCTAGAGGCATATGCTATCACTTTATCATTTTACATTAATACACATCCCAAGCCTTCCTTGGAAGCATCTGTGTAGACCACAAAACTATCTTTTCCATTCTATAGAACTGACACAGGCGCTCTTGTTAAACGTCTCTTTAACTCTTGGAAAACTCTCTTCACACTTACGACTCCATATAAATTTCTCACTTTTCTTGGTCAACTTAGTCATGGGTCTAGCAATTCTAGAAAAATCCTTAATGAATCTCCGGTAATACCCTGCTAACCCTATAAAACTTTGAACCTCTGTAGGGTTTTCCGGTCGTTTTCGCTTTGAAACAGCTTCAACTTTGGTTGGATCCATTTTTATCCCATTCTTAGAAATTCTGTGACCCAAGAATGTCACTTCTTTCAACCAAAACTCACACTTGCTAAACTTAGCATACAATTGGTGTTCTCTCAGGGTTTGCAAAATAATTCTCAGGTGCTTCTCGTGATCCTTCACATTCTTGGAATATACCAAAATATCATCAATAAAGACCACCACAAATTGGTCCAGATAAGGCTTAAAGACCCTGTGCATCAAATCCATAAATGCCGCAGGTGCATTGGTCAGTCCAAATGGCATTACTGCAAACTCAAAGTGTGCATACCTCGAGTTAAAAGCAGTTTTGGGTATCTCTTTCTCCAAAATCCTCAATTGATAATAACCCTGTCTCAAATCCAACTTCGAGAATACCACTGCCCCTTGCAATTGGTCAAATAATTCATCAATGTAGGGCAACGGGTACTTATTCTTAACGATGACATCATTCAAGCCTCGGTAATCTATGCACAACCTTAAACTCCCGTCTTTCTTCTTAACAAATAAGACCGGGGCTCCCCACGGTGAGTCACTTTCTTTTATAAAATCCCGTTCCAACAAGTCCTGCAATTGTAACTTCAATTCTTTCAACTCAACTGGAGCCATCTGATATGGCGTCTTAGAGATAGGTGCTACTCCCGGAGTCACATCAATCTTAAAAGCTATTTCCCTTTCCGGGGGTAAAGACTCTAACTCTTCAGAAAAGACATCTGAGTACTCTTTCACTACAGGCATGTCCTCCGATCTTACTTTATCACTAGGAGTGTTGATTAGAAAAGCCAAATATCCCTGTGCTCCCTTACTTAACATTTTCCTGGCTCGGACTCCTGAGATAAGTGCAGACAAAACTAATCTACCTCTTACATCCAGTTTCAGGGTTGCCTCTTCTAGAACACACAATTCCACTATTTTCGTCTTACAGTTCAATTGGGCATTGTAACGGGCTAACCAGTCCATTCTTAGGATCACATCATACCCCTTAATCGCTAAGCCTATCAGGTTGGCCATTAATTTCCGTTCTCCAATCCATATCTCACAATCCCTATATACCAAGTTAACGATTAGACTTTGATCCCCAGTAGGCGTCCTAACCTCCAAGTCGTAAGGTAACTTAATTGATTTCAAGTCTATTCCGCCCATGAAATTAGGGTTTACAAAGGAATGTGTCGCACTCGGATCAATTAAAACCCTAGCTAAGCGGTGAAAAATAGGAATCGTACCTTCAACCACCTCAGTCGCATCGGGTATCTGTTAATGGTCCAGTGCATAAACCCTAGCAGATACCTTTGGTTGGCTTCCTCCAGCACTGGTCTGTTTAGAGGTTGACTTTTCAGGTTTTTGGGTGCTACCTCCCACCTTCAGCTTGTTTGGACAAGTCGCGAGTTGGTGCTCGGTACTACTACAAACCAAACACTTCCTAGATTTTCTCCAACAATCATTTTCAGAGTGGTTGGGTTTACCACAGTACCCACAAGTAACTTGAGGGGTCACTGCCGAACCACTAGAAAGCACTCCCCTCGCTCGAACCGGTCCACTATGATCTCTTCTGGATAAAACTCCCCTTGAAACTTCAGCAGTCCTTATTCCTCCCATTCCTCTTCCCATTTTGGAAGGCTGTGTATTCTTACTAGTCTGTCCAGAAGTACGACTAGAAAAGTTCTTCTTCCTATTGTGAAAGTCCCTTACTTGCGTTCTCGCACCCTCAATCCTTTGTGCTTTCTCAAGAGGCTCAGTAAATGTAGAGATTTGGGCTGCGGCCAAGCCCTCCTAGATTTTCACATTAAGCCCCTGTACAAATCGTTTTATCCTTCTTCGTTCATTGATCACTAATTCAAGAGCGTACTTAGAAAGCTTAGTTAACTTCCCTTCATACTCAGCTACACTAAGAGTTCCTTGTTTCAACTTAATGAATTCATCCTCCCTCTTCTTTTGGATTAAGGGTGGAAGAAACTTTTCATTAAACTCCCTCGTGAAATTCTCCCAATTCCAATGGGTCTAGGCTCTCTCCCACTTTCCCCTTATCATGTCCCACCAAGCACGAGCCACTCCCTCAAATTGGAAAGTAGCAAAGTTCACTCGTCTATCTTCGACATAGTCTAAGGCGGCGAATATGTTAGTCATCCTCTCTAACCAATTCTCCGCTACCTCAGGGTCAGGTTCACCAGTGAACTTAGGCGGGTTAAATTTCAGGAACCTCTCTAAGACTCTATCCTCCCCTCTATCCTGTCCCCCAGTTTGATTAAGTTGTCCAGGACCCTGCCTTTCAGCTAAATGGTTAAGGATATCAGTCATCCTATTAATGGCAGTAGCCACTTGATTTCCCTCTACATTTTCTTGTCCATGGGTCGGTCCAGTTGCTGATCCCTGGTCATCCCTATGAGGTTGGGCCTGTCTAGTCCTTCGCCCACGGCCTTGACCACTCCTTCGTCCTTCCATTATCTTGTCCATGGGTCGGTCCAGTTGCTGATCCCTGGTCATCCCTATGAGGTTGGGCCTGTCTAGTCCTTCGCCCACGGCCTTGACCACTCCTTCGTCCTTCCATTATCCTAGGTATGCCTAGTGCAAGAAGTAAATCAATTATGCGGGGGAAATACTTAAACAAAGATCAATCATGGAAAACATTGGAACTAACAATAATTTACATTAATTATCATGTCAAGATCCATACAATTTGCAAGTTATGGGGGAAATCACAAAAATATAACACGTAATTGCCACAAGAGTACTTTTAGTCACGTAAGACTAAAGTAAAATCAAGTGCCTCAAAAGTACGCCACACAGTCATACAAAATACAATGGCCTCAACACTAGCATCACCCCAACTAATCCTAACTATACCAGTCAAAAGGGTCAATCAGTCTAGACCTAGTCCACAGTAGGACTACCGGGGGGAATCTCCTTCTCAGGATCCTCCTCCTGAACCGGGCTCTGGGCAATATCCATCACCCCATCAATCATCATAGTGGCATCGGCCAAGATCCCGGAAGTCCGATCACGGACCACCTCTCCTACTCTAGCAAGTCGGGCCCTAGCCCTCTGAAACTCCTCACGAGTGACCTCAGCAGTAGCTACCTCGCTAGCTAGTACCTCATCAATCTCAGCGATCCTCTCACCCTGAGCACTGACAATGTTCCTCAGCTCATCCACATCCTCCTGTAAATCTCGGTTGAGGTTCACCAACTGACGACACTCGTCGTCCAAAGTTAACACAAGGTGGTTTGGGTAGGCAAAAGTCAACCTACACGAACATTGAGGGTATCTAGTGGAGGGTGAATAACGTACTCAAGCTCCTTCACCCAGAGCTCGGTAGTAAATAGGCCTAGGAGGCTCTACATGACCATTAGCAAAGCCATTCTCATTAGCTGCGAGGGTCCCATCTCCATTATCCATCCCTGCAAAACAATCACACTTTTCAGGTTAGAAACTTAGTCACTAGTTCGCTCAGATATCACTTAAGGTATGACTAACTTAGTCACTAACTTACCCAGGTATGACTTAATCATCCTATCTCAAATCTTAAGGGTAAGGTTTCTAGTATATCTCCCAAATAGATCTCTAACCTAGCGCTCTGATACCAACTGTGACGCCCCCACTTCTCCCTAAGGCGAACCAAAGGGTATCCGCGGGATGCCTGCCCAGCTCTCGCCAAGATTCGGTACAATTCCCGTTCAAGCTTATTACAATACTAGTTATCACGACAAGACAAAGTAAGAAAGATAAGTCGCTTCCATAAATAACATTAAAACTTATACCACTAGTTCTAAAAATATATCAATCATCCAATTCTTACATTGGTTCCCAAAAGATACATAAATTCCCAAAATATACAACAGCTACAATGTCTAGTCAATTACATTTGGAACCTTAACACAAAAGTACAACAGAAAGGTTTCTTCGAGTCTCACTCCACGTCCATTCCTATTAAGGAAAACAAATCTATGGGGTGAGCAATCGCTCGTGGGGCCAAAAAACACACATGCAAGCATGTTGTCCAAATAACAATCCCAAATCACAAGAAAAAAGATACTAATCGAGTAACTAACAATTCAAGTGAAATATAAATAGAAACAATTCAAGGATATGGTAGCTCTCAGGAGCTAAGTTCCACTTGCTTTGGGAGATCTCAATCGTATACCTTCCCGTGGTGACTCTCTGTCAGCCGGGTCGGTATTTCCAATCCGTAGACTCCACTTTACTTCACATGTCCTTCACATTACAACCCCCTACCAGGCCCGAACAACGATAAAGGCGCTACTGCACGAGTAGGCCAAGCAAGATCTCTCCAATAGATCAAACTTATCATGTTATTCTCACGGCTCACCGAGATTCCCGACCAAGCCCATGCCGGCTCGAGTCCCAAGGTCGGCTTATGAGTTTGGGTGTCCCTTATGTAATGTGACGCCCCGAAAAGTATAAGTGTGAGAACCCTTACTTTTCCTACTTTCTAGGGTTTTATTTATTTAATGGCTTGTTTTCTGCGTTTTCTTTAGTAGGGAAATTTTCTAGATATTTTTAAGGAGCAGATATAGTTTTTGGATGATTTTTCTAGTATCAAATAGGTTTTGAGAAATTAAGAGTGTATACCGGATGTGGGACCCACTAGGGCGAAAAGTTCTGAAAAATTCGACCAATTAGGTTAAGTTCCGGATACTGGGTGAAATTTATCAGGTGTTAAGAGATAATTAGAGGAGGTGAAGTGATTGATGTGAGAGGGAAAAAGAAGGATAGGAATGCATTAATGAAGTGACAAGTGTCACCTTAAGAGTGGTGGTCACTTATTTGACTTATTTGACTTTTTGACCTTTCTTACCAATTGATTAAATATCTCAAAATTACCACAAAAATCACTTTTTTCTTCACCATTGTGGCCGGCCCTCTCTAGCTAAGAAGAAAGAAAAACTCTCCAAGATTCTTGCTTCCATCTTGCTTGAGTGTAATCATCCAACCATTTGATCTTGTTTCTACTCCATAAAATCTCTCCATTTGGTACTAGAAAGTGATTTGGTGAAGTGTTTAAGGAAGCTAAGGTGTCCAACAACTCTCCCTCTCTTGTTTACTAGGTGAGTGGTGATTGAACTTCCTCCTACACTTAATGAAGCTTAAGTTGTGCTTAGTGGTAGCTAAAGTGCTGAAATTTGTGGTTTATTTCTTGGTTTGAGATGAATTGGTGAAGTTTTCAATTATTGATGAATTTTCTGGTTTAATATGAATGTGATGTTGTGGCTATCTTTGATGATGGGAATTGATGTTTAAGGACTCTAGTAGGTGTCTATGATAGATAATTGTAATCAATTTTGGGTTTGGAAGGAATTTGAGAAAGTTAGGGTTTCATAACCCCCTTTCTGTCCGGTTTTGTATCTATGGTTAGAGGCCGAATTGGCCTTGGCTCAAAACATGAAAGTTGTAGGTATTGATGTTTTAAGGGTGCCTGTAAAATTTCAGGTCAATTGGAGTAGTGTAGAATGAGATAAGCCGAAATTACTATTGCTGTTCTGGGTTCATCAGGATGTTAGAACTGTGTCTGAAATGGGTTGTTTTGACTGGAATTGTTTTGGATTTGGGTGTTGAGGTCTTCTGATGAAATGTAGCTTGATGTCCTAGCTACCATATGCCTTTGGAATAAAGACTGAGTTGTACTGATTACAGCATAGTGTACTGCAATTACGGTTCTGGTTTGGTATTTTGCATATTTGACCTAGTTGTGCTGGGAATTGGACTGAGTGACCTTCTACATTGTTTTAACCCTGTTCCTTAGCTTCGAAACGGTGGGTCTTGCACCTTCATCCGACCATCGTAGTGCCTTTGGTACCATTACCGCAAAATGACGTCAAAACTGTTTTTCTGGTTTTGAGCTTAACTTTCATTTCCGGACTTTTCCCTAGCTTGACTTGTACTAGTACTACTTGGAGCTTGCTGAATGGTTATTGGATGAACTTGTTGTTGTGTGTGTACCTTTGGGTTGGAATGAGGAAATAATGAAGCCATGATGGCTGGAAAAGTTAGCAAATTCAGGGGAAGTGCTGTCCGAACTTTTAAAGGATTTGTTTGCATTGAGTTTGTGATCTAAGACTTGGATTTGAGCAAGGCAATGTTATATGCTGGATGGTTTCTGAGCCATGGAGGTGAGTGACCCTAAACTATTTCCAAAGTACTTGTGAAACGTTTCTTGCATTATTTACTTTTGAACTGTTTTCTTGCATATCATGCGTGCTTATATGAGAGCGTTCCTGGTTTGATATATTTCCTTGACTAATTGGCTTGTTATTATGGATTGATAATGTATTAAGTGCTTTCAATGATTGTTAAAACGAGTTTTCTGGGCGAGTGTGTACTTTATCGCACTCAACCTAAATAAATGTGAAATTTTCATGATTAATGATTAAATGCTACTTGCGCATGAATGTAAGCCTTTTTGGGCTGAACTGGCCATTGCCCCTTGTTACCGGTCGTCTCGAGCCAGAAGCGGACTCGGTCGGGCGATTAGGGACCTGGGTGAACGTTTGGTATACTCGAGTATTACCTTTGTAGGTTGGTGGAGGTTGGTGGAAAATGATGCAATTTCAAATGAAAAAAAAAAGGAAATGACAGGAGAACGAACGTATCTTTTCATGAATGTTACTATCGCTTTCCATTGTACATGTTTCTTGAATTATTGATACTCCATATTAATGTTTTGTAAATGTTGTAATTGTTTCTGGACTTATCATTTGATTTATGACATCATTGAAAAGAAATATTGTTAAACCGATTTGATTACTGATTTTCTGGTTACTCGCTGAGCTTCTAGCTCACCCCAAAAATATTTTATTCCCCTCCACAGGGCTCAAAGCGAAGGAAGGCTTGTAGTACTTGTGCGCGTGTTTGGATGGCCTTTATGTTGTACAGTTTGGATTTGGAATCATTTTATGTATAGTTGGGAATTGTTTCCGCTTCGCTTTTGACATGTAATTATTGGAGAATGTGATGTAATATTTGAGATTTATCTTGTAATCTGTTTGAGGAATGTAGTGAACGACTGAGTCCCGGCGAGAGCTGGGCAGGCGGCCCGCCGAACCCTCTGGTTCGCCTTAGGGGGAGGTGGGGCTGTCACATGTAACATTTGTGAGTCGATGCGATTCACTCCACGATGTATGCAGCCATAGCATACTATTTCATGTCATTCAAGCATTCAATACATTCAATCATTCATTTCATTTCAAGCAAGTCATTCATGAGTTATTCATTTCAAATGAGAACGAGTGCGGTAAAGTACACACTCAACTCCATTTTCAAAATTTTCGATCGACAATAACAATTGAACATGTATCACGTTCCAATAATTGTAACTATTCATGCACTTGACACTCACCAAGTAACTCAAGAAGTAAAGTACACTTGAGGGTTCAGGCATCCACCGTGGGATCCTGTCGAAGGTCCTCTTGAGTGCCTGAGCAATTAATAATAAACTATTACACATTATCGCTTAAGACCCCTAATTATCGAAGAAGATTGTACTAGTGTACAATCTAAGAAGATATCACGAAAATGAGCCTTAATTACACGTAAATCGAGGCTCAAAAGTGGGGTTTTAAAAAACAAGAGAAATCTGATTTTTATCTTTGAAATCGAGTGTAAAAAGGTCAAGTGGTATCGAAGGAAAAATGGAGAGTTCTAAAAACTCAATTTCCTTTAAGTTTGAAAATTTCAGATTCGACACGCAATCTTTGAAAAACCGTAACTCACACTCGGTAAGTCCAAAATTGGAAAACTTGGTACCGTTGGAAACTAGTTCCAAAGTACTAAAAGTTTCTAGAAGGTACTTTTCCATGATTCCAAATGGAAGACATTCAAATTTTGTGTCCAAGATGCTGTTTTGGAATACCAAGACAGATTTGGGTTGATTTTCGGCAAAGTTTGGAAATTCGGTAAAATTCACACAATGCGAACTAGCATTTGAAATTTGGAACTCAACTAGAGTTACAATCAAAGTTTAAAACACAATAAGTAGAACAAGAATCGGAGTTTCGAGTACCAAGATATAGCGGCTCAAAGTTACTGAAATTTCCTCACCAAACAAGGGTTTTCGATATTTAAAATGGGAACTTTAAGACTTTGGTTGAGCATCGAAATGGACCTGGAAGGGCATAAAATTTGATAGTATTACCCTACCATATGAGGGCTATTCCTATATCAATTTTCATGCAAAAATTCGCACGGAAAGTTGGGTAACAAAGTCGCTAAAGTTCCACGATTTCCTAAGGCAAATCTGCCTTGCACTTTCGTTTTTCTTTTCTCAATCATTTGGCCAATGAAAGCTTTTCAAACATGGTCCATTTCTAAAGACAATGTCTAAGATACATCAAAAAATGTGTTTGATAGGTGATTAACACCAAGAGTTTCGAAATAACAACTCCCAATCAAGATTAGCCATTGACCAGCCCAAATTTAGGGTTTTCAAGCAACGAAGCAGGTTTGAAATTCGGCCATAACTCACTCAATTCAACTTGGAATTGAGCATAGTTTTTGGAGTTGAAAATTACATTCACAAGGCTACAATTTCATAGAAGGAATCTTTTTAAAATTCTGTCCACAACTAGCTCATATTCGAGCATCAAGTTGCAGCTCATAACATGCACTCCAGTAAATTCGTGAAACAGGACAGGCATCTTCAAACTATTGGTACGGTTCACTTATGTGGAATCAGGGGATACAATTTATACTGATGGAAAACTGAAAATGTCTAGTTTCTAATACCACAAACGGCACTCGATTTCGACATCGGAGAAAAACGTTATGGTCGATACAAAATCACTGCCGGAGAGACTCTGGTCACATTTTCCAGTTTTGGTGAAATTTCGAAGTCTCACCTTTTACCCAGCCAAATCAAGTAATTTTTTGAGAAAACTTTCTACACAACCTATATTACACATTTACATCAAAATCAAGTCAATTGGACAACAAAAATTGCACTAAAGGGGCACGGCAAAACAGGGGCAGAACCGTTCCCTTTTCTCATTTCACTCCCTTTGAGTTTTCTTCCACAATACAACTTATATCCACTAGATTAAGCATTAATCCAATATAAATAACACCCAATATCATCAAACCAGCTCATCAAGTCCATTGTGGGATTTCATAGAGCCCATTCACAAGATTTCCAACAATATAGAGCTACCCACATGCATCTATAAGCTTACAAGTTCAATATAACTTATATAAGCCAAGATTCAGGAGGTTGATCATTTGTTACCTCCTTAGATGACTAAAGCAGAAATTTTCGGTCCTTTGAAACTCAAGAAAACCGTGCAAATGAAGCTCCTTTCCTAGCTTGAGTTGATCTCCAAGTGGTTTGCAAGGTGTAGTAAAATTTTGGAGTGATTTGGACAAGAAATGAAGCAAGAAAATGAAGAGCTTTTGGTCTTGTTTCTTCCTTGGGGTGGCCGGCCAGCAAGAACAAAGAGAGAGAGTGTGTTTGGCTGATGATGAAGCTTCCTTGAGAAGCTTAAGTGTGTTGCCAAAAAGTGCTTCAAAAGTCAACTTGGAATAGTGCGCGTTCGCGCCCGTTTTGTGCTCGTTTCCTCTCGGGTTTGTTTCACTTGTGCACTAAACCTCTAATGCACTTCCATCCATACTATTATTATTCACTCTAAATAGTCTAAAAATAAAGGTCTAAAGTCCCTCGATTAATCGCGCGCGCGAAGACGCGTACTTCCGATTTGTGCGCGATAGAGCGAAATTTCTAAGGAATTCTTGTAACGATAGTATTACTAACTAATACTTGAGTACTTAAACATAAAAATAATTATTTTCAGACTAATGTATGAGTCTTCACTCTCCAAGCTCACTGTATTCTCAAATCGTTTATTGTCTCCATGTGAAGACTTGCAATTTCCTAATATTTTTCTCAAAAAAATGCCCTTTTATTTGGAAATTATTCATTTATTATAGCCCTACTATCCAATCATTCCACAATAAGTGCAAATGAACTTAGAAAGTAGGGTTTCACTTTTCGTTTTCAAGGTGGAGCAAGTTAGGGTTTTCACGTGTATCCGTAGTGTAATTATCCGGTACGGAGCGAGAATCAAATTTGGTACTTAAGAGTGACTTTTAGGTGAGAAATAATATGTGATTAGAAGCAATGATAAAAAGTTAGTGAATAGGAAGTAAAAACCCTAGTATGTGTGATTTAAGGAAAAACGGTGTGAACCGACGTGTACCGTGCACTACCGATTGAACACACTACTTGATCACCACTTTCTTACCATACAAGCTCATTAATATTTGAGAAAAATATCCCCTCATTTCCAGCTTGCTTTGGCCGAAAATGTTGACCAAAAATTGCAAGGAAAAGAAAAAAAAATGAGTGGAAATTGGAGTGACACTTGTTGGCCAACTAAGGGCCTTGACCAAGACCAATTGTCTTGCCTTCTTATCACCTTGGAGCTGCCTTTCTTGTTCATTTTTCTGTTGCTTTGGCCGAGAGAGAGGGAGAGAAAAAACAAGGGAGAGCTGCACCATTTCACCTTGAGTTTGAGTGTATTAAGTGAGGAAACAAGAAACTAAACCGATTAAAACCTTCCTTGAGTGTTTAACTAGTGGTGTGTTGGTGAAATTTTGGAAGGAAACGCTAGGGTTGCTCTTGGTAGTCACTTTAGCAAGGTAATAATGCTGATTTCCCCATTTCTTACTCTTGATCTTGTTTAATTTGGCATAGCACCTTAAATTTGTGGTGGATGATAATTATTATAATGATTTGGGTGGATATAGTGTATGTTTTCTTGAGTTATATGAGTTAGGATTTGAAGGAATTTCTGCCTATACTTTCTCTATGGATAGTATATGTTGTATCTAAGCTTATATAAGAGGTTGTGGCGGTGATTGAGGCAAGAAATGAAGAAAGTTTCCTTTGAAAATGAAAAATTCCAGATTTCTGGAAAATTTGACTTCAGTTCTGTCCGGTTTCAGTGCACTATGTTAGAGGCCGAATTAGGCTTAGCATAAAACATGAAAGTTGTAGAGAATGATGTTTTATAGATTCCTACAAAATTTCAACTCAATCAGAGCAACTTATCCTGTGAAACGACCAAAATATCCTCGCTGCCCTAGGATGTTTCCAGTGATCCGTTCTAGACAGTTCATCTAGTTGACTGTGTCTATTCACTATGATCCGTGCTGATTTAGCTATTTTCCAAAACATGAAAGTTTTAGTACTCTGTCTTTGCTTTTCAACCCTCAAAGAACGCCTTAAACGGACTTTGGTAGCCTGATATATGGCCATTTAAATGTAGTACGGTTAACTAGCTAGTTAGTTGGAAGTTGGTTCTGTGAATTGGGAATTTGACTAGGTTACACTGGAAATTTAACTAAGTGATCTTCATGAAAGTTGTAGGCCTTTGTCTTAGCTTCGAAACGGTATAAGTTTCAGCCGAATCCAATAAGTGTAGCCTTGGATGTGTCCATTCCGTAAAAACCCGTCAAATCTGTCTCTTGTTAAATTTCATTTCCGCACTTGTTATTAGTTTGATTTTGTCCTTGTATTGTCTTGAGCCTATTGAACGGCTATTGAAATAAGATTGTTCTGTGTGTACCTTTGGGTTTGAATGAGGAAAATAATGAAGCCATAAATGGCTGGAAAATTAGGTAAACACAAAGGGTATGCTACCCAAATTTACGCTCGAGGACTAGAGAAATACACTTGCGACTTGGGTAAAGTTGATAAATGAATATCACTTGAACCATCTAGGACTTTTGCTACTTTGGTTATCGAGGGTTATAACGTTAGAACCTAGCCGAACTTGTACCCTTAGAAAAGTGGTAATAATCACTATAAATCCGTTTTCCTTGCACTTTCGACTCAAAAGTTATTTCCAAGTATACATGTTACAAAATTTTTCAGTTTGAAAAGCGAGCAACTGTTTCACGACTATTCTCCAAGTGAAGTTCAATTTCTTGATTCTTATTGAACGAAACGTCTAAGTTTCGAACTTTAGTCGACTTTCAAAGTTCTTAAATCACGTTTTATCACAGATTTGACTCCAAACCCGGGGTACCACCCAGACGAGAACACTAAAAGCACTACTTTGGTATAGTGCTTCCAAATATCTGATTGAACTTGATATTTGTATTATCTTTGACCAATGTGATAACATGATATTTAAAGATTTGCTCGGGTAAGGGTGTACTTTATCGCGCTTGCCCTAACAAGACATTGTACTTGTTTACCGATTTCACTTGACTTGCTCTAACATGCGATATGTAATTATATCTTGCCTGAAATTCCAGAAACCCGGTGGCCTAGTTAATCGAGTCGAGCCGGCAAGGAGCCTGGTCGATAGATAACGAACGCCCTGTAACTAGTAATGTCGAGTGGAGTGTTATCTCCTCAGCTAATCGGATACTGCGAGTATTACCATCCGTGTTGCGTGTGGCGTGCGGGCCCGGAAAGGGGGTTGATCGGTAGACGGAGAGCTGGCGTGAAGTGCGGATTGTAATGATCCCACATCGCTAGGGAGGAAGTCCTGGGCTGCTTTAATAGCCTATAGTGGTCTCTCCCACCTGACCGACAGACTTTTGGGAGGGGTGCTGGGCTTCTTGACCTGCGGGCTTGGGCTCTTTCACTTTGTTGTGGGTATAACCCCACATCCAGGAACAAAAACCCAGGCCCAATCGGGTGGTTAACTGTGGGACAATAATTGTCCAGGGGCGTTCACAGTGGTATCAGAGCCGACTCCCGACCCCGGGTGTGCCAACAGCGAGGACGCTGGTCTCCTAAGGGGGGTGGGATTGGTAATGATCCCACATCGGCTAGGGAGGAAGTCCTGGGTGCTCTTTAATAGCCTATGTGGTCTCTCCCACCTGATCGAGGCCTTTTGGAGGGGTGCTGGGCTTCTTGACCTGCGGGCTTGGGCTCTTCACTTGTTGTGGGTATAACCCCACCTCCAGGAACAAAACCCACGACCCAATGGGGTGGTTAACTGTGGGACAATATTGGTCAGGGGCATTACAGGGATTTTCTTTCTGGACTAGTTATTACTTGAAAGTTGACGGAGTGTCAACTACCAATCGATCAAGCTGGGATGGAGCCGAGACATGAGGCACTGTATCCTTACATGTGAACATGATCCATATATTTCTTGACTACCTGAAGTATTATCTCTTTGATTGGACTTGTTTGCTCGCTATTTCACTATTACACTGTTATTACTTTATTTGATGGCCAATTTGATATTTGAAACTTCATTGAGTTTTGGCTCACTCCGTTAGTTTTGTTTTCCTTACAGGGGTACGGGCGAGGCGTGAGACGTGTAAAGACTAGCGTAGTCTAGTTATTTTGACTTTTGACTTGTACTGGCGCTATTACTCGAATAGAATATTTTGTACTTGGATTGTATATACTTTGAACCAGTTTGGGTATACGGAGGCTTTGTACCTTGATTTTACATCGATGTAAATTATAAGCTTGAATTGCGATGTTATTTATGGTCCTCGGATGTATGCACGTGATACGAGTGAGTGAGTCCTGACGAAAGTTGGGCAGGCGGTCCGTCGAACCCTTTGGTATGCTTTAGGGGAAGGTGGGGTCGTCACAGGTGGTATCAGAGCCTAGGTTGTGAATTGATCTGGATAGATTGAGTGCTTGACATGATAGGCTAAGGTTTTATCCTTGAGTTTAGCCTTTAGCCTTGTTTTCTACGTCTCCTGTACTTACCTTGCAATGTTATTTGCAAACTTAGGTGATGGCGGGTACTGATGCATCTGGGAGTGTTGGGCCGTCTCAGCCCGTACCTACTGACGTTCCTATTGACGAGCCACATCTGGAGGGGCCCGTCTGTCGCATGATCACGTATCAGGAGAGCACCGGTGGGCCAGTGCAATGGGTGGTCCCCAGCGCGCAAGATCCGACGCTGCGACTGCTGGAAGACCTACTCCTACCCTGATCGAGTAGTGCTCGCAGTGGATGACGAGCGGAGACGATTGGGTAGCGCCAATCATAGGTGCTATTCGGAGATAGAGCGTCTCCAGGCAACTCTCCAAGACCAGGGAGCTAGGATCCGAGAGCTGGAGGCCTCGATTTTGGAGGAGCAGCAGCGGACCGATGGGCTTTCGCGCGAGCAGCTGCAAGACGCGACTGGCACTCCTTATGCGAGTAGTTGAGGAATAATCAGTGACCGGACCGGCCATATCCTGACCGAGTGTGAGGCACTGGTGGATGATGTGATACAGGACTTGGCCGAGGAGGGTCAAGTGCCTGTAGCCCCTGACGTTCCTGGTGCTCCGGAGGAGGATCCTGAGGAGGACCCGGAGGAGGATCCTGAGGAGGAGCCGGAGGAGGAGCCGAGCGCATCCTCAGAGTCTGTTGGGTCGGCGTCTAGCCAGACGACTTGTTAGGATCGGGGATTGAGGAGATTTTTATGGGGTAGTTAGGAACATAGTTGGACGACACGTTTTCTTTTGTTTTTGACTTTGACGTGTCACGGTGGATGTAAATAGGGTTTCTTTTGTTCTATGTTCCTTGGCTAGTATAGCCTTTGACTTGCCTAGGTTGGCATGTATATGTGACTTGTTTGCTATGTATATAAAGTACTTGTTTATTATGTGTTTTATTGCCTCTATTTATCTTTTTGCAAAGTGCAATACGATCCCTACCTTACTTTGTTTATATGTCTATAGTTGGTTAAATCCAAAACATGGAGGGTAGAAGAAGTCAAGTCAGGGGAACTAACCGAGGACGCGGTCCTAGGTGAGGCCGTGGGGATAGACAAGCATAGGAGCCGGTGCAAGAACCGAGAGAGGAGAGAGAGGCAACGATTGAGCCACAACCTGAACCCCAAGCTGTAGGGGCAGATCAAGTGGCAACCGCAATCCAACAAATGACTAATATTTTATCCCGTCTAGTGGAACAACAGGGTTAAGCCCCTGTAAATCAACCTAGAGACACCGATATGGGGCAAGATAGGGCCTTAGAGAGATTCCAGAAGTTCTCCCCACCTAAGTTCTTGGGAGGACCAGACCCGGAAGGAGCTGAGAAATGGCTAGAGGCCATGATCAACATCTTTGCCGCTTTAAACTATACAGAGGATAGGCAAGTACAATTCGCTGTTTTCCAGTTTAAAGGTCCAGCCAGGGCCTGGTGGAATGTAATCAGGGCCAAATGGGAAAGAGAGGGAACTGCATGGACCTGGTTAAACTTTGTGCGGGAATTTAACGAGAAATACCTTCCGCCTATCGTCCAGGAGAAGAGAGAGGACGATTTTATTAAGCTCCGGCAGGGAACTTCTAGTGTAGCTGAGTATGAGACTCAGTTTACGAAATTATCAAAATTTGCTCCTGAACTGATAGCTACGGAGCAAAGAAGAGTACGGAGATTCGTGCAAAGGCTCAATGTGGAGATACAGGAGGCCTTGGCGGCAGCCCAAATTATTACGTTTACGGAGGTTCTGGAGAAGGCCCAAAGGATAGAGACTATTAGGGCACAAGTGAGAAATTTCCACGCAAAACGGAAAGGGATACCTAGTGGAACCCAAGGGTCAGTGCGAAGTGATCGGAACACGCCACCCGCTAAATCCAGACGTGGGACTGGAGATGGACGGTTGTCGAGTGCATCTAGGGGAGGTGCTCCGAGAGGAGGTGCCCAGAGGGGAGGCCAAAGTGGTAGGGGACAAGGCAGAGGCATTCCGCAGGGAGGCCAAACCTCCACTCCCCGAGTAACGTGCGAATATTGTGGAAAACCGAACCATACAGAGGATGAATGTTGGAGAAAGGTTCGGAAGTGCCTAAGGTGTGGAAGTACGAAGCACCAGATAGTGAACTGCCCGTTGATCAGTGATACTCAGTCGACTGCCAGGTCAAACCCAAAGCCGGCCAATATCGGAGGGACCAGGTCGAGGGTACCGGCCAGAGTGTATTCGCTGGACCAACAATCTGTGCCTGAACCAACGGAGGTAGTGGAAGGTACGATTCCTATTTTCACCTGTTAGCCAAAATTTTGATGGACCCCGGTGCCACTTATTCCTTTGTTAACCCTACATTTATGCTTGGAATTGACATGAAAGTTGAAAGTCTACCTTATGACTTAGAAGTAAGAACACCTACGGGTAATCAAATTTTACTTGCAAATGAGGTGTACAGAAATTGTGATATTTGGGTTGGCGAACGGAAATTAGTAGTCGATCTCATTAGTCTAGCCATTAAGGGGTACGATGTCATTCTAGGTATGGATTGGCTAGCTCATTACCATGCTCGGGTAGATTGTAGAATGAAAGTGGTAGAGTTTTGCATACCAGGTGAGACAACTTTGAAGTTAGACGTGAGGGGACGTTAGCCTCATCTGCGCTCATTTCAGGAATAAGGGCTAGGAAATTACTTAGTCGTGGGGCGCACGGTTATCTAGCTTTTCTAATTAACACTCCGGGAGAGAAGATTAAGTTGGAGGACATGCCGGTAATCCGAGAATATCCGGACGTATTTCCGGAGGAGTTGGGGTCATTGCCACCTGAAAGGGAGATTGAATTTAAGGTTGATCTAGTACCCGAAACTACTTCCATTTCTAAAACCCCTTATCGAATGGCACTTGCTGAGCTTAAGGAGTTAAAGGTGCAATTACAAGACTTGCTAGAACGGGGATTCATACATGAGAGCGAGTCACCATGGGGAGCTCCAGTGCTATTTGTTAAAAAGAAGGACGGGAGTTTAAGGTTATGCATTGATTATCAAGGACTGAATGCAGTAACTGTTAAGAATAAATATTCTTTGCCCCACATCGATGAATTGTTTGATCAGTTACAAGGGGCGGTGGTGTTTTCTAAATTGGATCTGCGACAAGGGTACTATCAGTTGAGAATTAGAAAGGAGGATGTGCCAAAAACGGCGTTTAACACTCGATATGGGCATTTTGAGTTTGCGGTAATGCCTTTTGGCTTAACCAATGCCCCAGCAGCGTTCATGGATTTAATGCATCGAGTGTTTAAATCTTACTTGGATAGGTTTGCAGTGGTGTTTATTGATGATATCCTAGTATATTCGAAGTCAAGGGAGGAGCATGAACAACACTTGCGAATAGTGCTACAAACCCTAAGAGAGCACCAATTGTTCGCTAAGTTCAGCAAGTGTGAATTTTGGCTGAAAAAAGTGGCGTTCCTAGGTCATATAATTTCAAAAGATGGGCTTGCTGTAGACCCAGCGAAAGTGGAAGCTGTAGCCAAATGGAAGCGACCAGAGAATCCCACAGAGGTGCGAAGTTTTCTAGATTTAGCAGGGTACTACCGCCGATTTATAAAGAACTTCTCGAGAATTGCGGGACCCTTAACTAACTTGACAAAAAAATAAGGAAAGTACATCTGGGATGTTAAGTGTGAGAGTAGTTTCCAAGAACTTAAGAAGCAATTGACTATGGCTCCAGTTTTAGCTTTGCCCAATGGGAACGATAGTTACACGGTTTACACCGATGCTTCGAGAGAGGGGCTAGGGTGCGTGTTGATGCAAAATAGGAATGTGATTGCCTATGCGTCTCGAAAGTTAAAACCTCATGAGCAGAACTATCCAACCCATGACTTGGAGCTTGCAGCTGTTGTGTTTGCCTTGAAAAAATGGCGACATTATCTATACGGTGTGACTTTCGAGGTATATACGGATCACAAGAGCGTTAAATATCTGTTTTCTCAGAAGGAGCTAAATCTAAGATAACATCGGTGGGTGGAGTTCTTAGAAGATTATGATTGCACGATTAACTATCATTCCAGAAAGGCCAACGTTGTAGCAGATGCTTTAAGTCGAAAGGCTCAACTAGCAAGTTCCATGGTGAGAGAGTGGAGCTTGTTAGAAGATGTATGTGAGTGGAAACCTCGTCTGGAACCGAAGAAGGTGATTTTTGGAAATATTGAGGTGAAATCGACACTATTAGATCGGATCAAAAAGGGCCAAGTGAAGGACCCAATGGTGCAAAAGTGGGTAGAAAAAGTGAAAAAAGGGGAGTTGCCTAACTTTAACCTAAGTCCTGATGGAATTTTAAAGTTCCAAAATCGTGTCGTTGTACCTAGGGATGAGGAGTTAAAGAGGGAGATTTTGGAGGAATCTCACCGCTCTAGGTATATGGTGCACCCAGGGAATAATAAGATGTACCAAGATCTCAAAAGTCTGTACTGGTGGGAGAATATGAAGGCGGAGATTGCCCAGTTTGTACAAAGGTTTCTTACATGCCAACAAGTGAAAGTTGAGCAACAAAAACCGTCAGGTCTGTTACAGCCTTTAGAGATCCCTGAATGGAAATGGGAGCACATAATGATGGATTTTGTATCAGGGTTGCCACGAACACAAAAGGGGCATGATGCGATTTGGGTAATAGTGGATCGATTAACTAAGACCGCACATTTCCTGCCAGTAAATATGAAATATTCTTTGGAAAAACTTGCCAAACTTTATATGGATGAAGTGGTAAGACTACACAGGGTACCAGTAAGCATTGTTTTCGATAGAGACCCTAGGTTTGTATCCCGATTCTGGCAGAAATTGCAAGAGGCTCTAGGAACTAAGTTGAATTATAGTACAGCATATCACCCGCAAACTGATGGACAATCTGAGAGAACCATTCAAACTCTTGAGGATATGCTGAGAGCCTGTATTGTGGACTTTGGAGGAAGTTGGAGCCGATACTTAACCTTGGTTGAATTTGCATATAACAATAGTTATCATTCCTCTATTCAAATGGCCCCATATGAAGCCTTGTATGGACGACGATGTCGATCCCCAATCCATTGGGATGAAGTAGGAGAGAGAAAGATTATAGATCTGTCTACAATACCATGGATTGAGGAAGCCTACGAACGGGTAAAGGTGATCCGCCAAAGACTTCAAACAGCCCAAAGCCGACAGAAAAGTTATGCTGATCATCGGAGGAAGGATTTGGAGTTCGAGATAGGAGATAAGGTGTTTCTTCAAATTACCCCGTTGAAAGTAAAGATTAGAGCAGGAAAAGGGAAAAAGTTGCAACCACGGTACATAGGACCTTTCAATATACTCCAGCGAAAAGGAAATATGGCTTATCGACTTGAATTACCAGCTAGTTTGTCTCGGATCCATGACGTTTTCCATGTTTCTTTACTTAAGAAATACCATCCGGATCCGACTCACATTTTATCACCAGAAGATATTGAACTCGACGAGTCCTTAACCTATGAAGAACGACCCATTCAAATATTGGATCGGAAGGTGAAGGACCTGAGAAACAAGCAGATTCCATTAGTAAAGGTTCTATGGAAGCATCATGAAGTGGAAGAAGCAACCTGGGAACTACAAAAGGACATGCAAGAGAAATATCCCGACCTGTTCACGGCGAAAGGTATGAATTTCGAGGTCGAAATTCTCTGAAGGGGGAGAGAGTGTGAGGACTTGTAAATTCCTTATATATTTCATGAAAATTTCCTTTTATTTGAAAATTATTTGGCAATTATTATTCTACACTATCCTACTACTCAATCACCCTAGAAAAGTGCCAATGATCATAGGAAATTAGGGTTTTCCTTTCCGATTTCAATTCGAAGTGAAATAGGATTTTTCGTGTATCCGTAGTGTAATTATCCGGTATGGAGTAAGGATCAAATTTGGTGCTTAAGAGTGACTTTTAGGTGAGAAATAATATGTGATTAGAAGCAATGATAAAAAGTTAGTGAATAGGAAGTAAAAACCCTATCTTTAATGGCATGTTTTCTGCATTTTCTTTATTAGGAAAATTTTCTAGATAATTTTTATGAGTAGATATAGTTTTTGGATAAGTTTTCTAGTATCGAATAGGTTTCGAGAAATTAAGAGCGTATACCGGACGTGGGACCCATTAGTGCGAAAAGTTCGAAAAAATTCGGCCAACTAGGTTAAGTTTTGGATACTGGAATTAATTTACCGGGTGTTAAGAGATAAGTAGAGGTTGCAATTTGGATTGGTGTGAGAGGAAACAAAGTGATAGACTTGCATTAAAAAAAGTGACAAGTGTCACTTGCCTATTGGATTGACTTGTATGACCACTATTCACCTTTTTCCTTTTGACCCAAATAAATCACAAAAATTACAAAATTCACCATTTTCTTCTCCTCTTGGCCGTGTAACAGCCCCACTTTCCCCTAAGGCGAACCAAAGGGGTTAGCGGACTGCCTGCCCAGCTCTCGCCAGGACTACGGATCCGTTTACGTCAATCTAAAACGTTCCGGAACTTACCAATGCGCGCAACCAAGTCAAAATGGCAACATAACCCAAAATAAGAAAATGAAATCCGGAGTCGGCCATGATAGTAACCGACCCGTCAGAACCCAACCGAAAGAGCACGCAAACATTCACATCTGAACTTTAGCGATTACAATCCAAAATGACATACAAAAGTTTTCAAAAGTTAATATATACACACGGTTTGCCAAATCAAAAGAGAAAACGCCCCAAAAGTACACTTAGGGTTTTAATACATGAGCTATACAAAAGATATGTTCAACTAGCTCAATTTGGCAGCCATTTGTCAAATCCAGACCAAAAGGGTTTATTTTCCTGTCAGGAAAACAAAAGGAACGGAAAGGGGTGAGCTTGCGCTCAATGAGGTACCAAACAGATAGCATTAAAATCATGGCATTTCACATTTAACAAATCAGATACACATGTCAGATGTAAAGCAAAGGAACCAATGATTCAAATTAGAAGGATACGGGTGGCTCTCAGGAGCCAAATTTCCAGCGCAATACTTGATCCAAACCGGTTGACTCTCCGTCAACGTATATAGAACCAATGCGTCCGTAGACCCCTCTTATCACCGAATTCCGTCCACCAAACACCCCTTTACCGGGCCCGCTCACCTCAAACGAACAAAATGGTAATACTCGAGTATACCGGAATCAAGGGTCTCAATACCCAAAAATCCCCGAACAGACTACCGTGGTTCGTTATCTAATCGTCCAGGCCCTTGCCGGCCCGACTCGAATAACTTAGCCACAGGATTGAGCTCATAGGTCATAGAAATCCGAACAGATGCAGACACAGATAACAGATTCAAATTTTGCATAGAAATTGGCACATGAACAGACTAGAGAACGAGTGTGATAAAGTACACCCTCGTCTCGAACAAATAAACAGATTGCAGAGCAGAAATCAAGTTAAACAGCAATGGAGGGGAGTGGTACACTCACCGGCTCAACTTCAAAAGTTTTTACTTCAGATTGGCCTTAATCGCCAAGAAACCCTAAAATAACCAAAATAAACCAATTGAAGGTTTCACATCCGTAATCGAGTAAACACAATGCACATGAGGCTCGACTACTAGTCGTATGCCTCGCCAAATAATTACTAATGCAAGGGTACAAAACATGATTTTTGGGAACAAAAGATAGCATAAAGACCTAGGTTCAATAACCCAAAAGCCCTTTTATTTCTACCAAAAGGCAAATCCAACTTAAAAGAACCAAACGGCCTAGAAAATCGGGCAGCACTTCCCCTAAATTTCTTACTTTTCCAGCCATTAAGGCTTCATTATTTCCTCGAATCAGTCCCAACATCTCACACAAAATTCACCTCATTTCCAAAAGCCATTCACTAGGCCCAAAGTAAAAGTTAACTAGGAAATGACCGGAATAAAAGTAAGCCTTAAAACACACAAACAAGTACAATGAGACTCGATAACGCGTCATAAAGCCAAGCCAAACATAACCCCAATAGGGTTTCATATGCATATATAGACATATAAGCAAACCAGAAAATCAGGAAATGGAACTCATTTGTCCCAACACCAAAAATAGTTTTGGCCTCCTAATGCGGTAATGGCACACAATGCGCTACGCTTATCGGATGAGGGTGTAAGACCTACCATCTCGAAGCTAAAATACAGGGCTACAACAATGTAGAAGGCCACTCAGTCCAAATCTTAGCACAACTAGGTCAAAAATGCAGAAAACCAACCCAGAACCGTAATTGCAGGTTCCCAAATCACACAAAACTGTAATCAGTCTATCTCAGCCTACACAGGTCCAAATGCATTGATTCCAAAGGAATATGAAAGCGAAGACATCAAAATACATTTCATCAGAAGACACCAACAACAAAATCCAAACCAATTCCAGTCAAAACAGGCAATTACTATCGCAGTTCGGACATTCTGTTCACCAAAAACAGCAACAGTAAAAACGGCATAACTCACTCTATACCTACTCCAAATTCCCTGAAATTTTGCAGGCACTTCATACTCATCAATACCTACAACTTTCATGTTTTGAGCAAAGTCCAATTCGGCCTCTATCTATGACCTAAAAATTTCGGACAGAATGTTCAACCAAGAACCCTAATTTTCCAGAAATTCTTCCAAATTCAAAATTGATTGCAATTTCCTATCATATGCACCTACTAGAGCTAAAGCCCCTTATTACCAACCATCAAAAAAAACCACACCATCAAGATCATATGAAACAGAAAATTCATCATAAAATTGAAAACTTCACCAAAACACTTCAAATCAAGAAACAAGTCACATAATCCATCACTTTAGGTCCCATTAAGCACCATATAAGCATCAATAAGTGTAGTAGAATGTTTAATCATCACTTACCTAAGAAATAAGAGAAGAGGAGTTGTAGACCACCCTAGCTCTTCAAGAAAACTTCACCAAACAACCTCTATCACCAACTAGAAAGATTTTTATGGAGTAGAAATGGATGTAAGCAATGTTTTTGGGTGATTTGCACCAAGTAGTAGCTAGAACTTGAAGAGTTTCTTCTTCCTTCCTTGCACAAGAGGTTCGGCCAACAAGAGGTAAGAAATGGTAATTTTTTGTGCATTTTTGAGATATTTAACCAATTTTTGGTCAAAAGTCAAAATAGTGAATAGTAACTCTTAAGTCAAAACCAATGTAGTGGTGACACTTGTCACCTACATTAATGCAATCTTATCTTTCTTTTTCCTCTCACATCAATCAATCTCACTCTCTACTTATCTCTTAACACCCGATAAATTTTACACAGTATCAGAAACTTAACCTTATTGGCCGAATTTTTCCGAACTTTTCGCACTAGTGGGTCCCACGTCCAATATATATTCTTAATTTTCTAAAAACTCTCCAATACTAGAAAAATTATCTAAAAACTATAATTGCTCATAAAATTTATCTAGAAAATTTTTCGGATACAGAAAGTGCAGAAAACAAGCCATGAAAAATGCGAAAACCTAGAAAATGCAATTTACGGGTTCTCACACTCTCTCCCCCTTAAAAGAATTTCGCCCTCGAAATTTTACCTTTCAAATTTAAAGTAACCAATGGCCTGTACCTTCTTCGTCTTCAGAGTCAGAAGAAACGAGATTCTTCATTCCAGTCCCTTTTCCACTTGACGGTCCAGGGTCGGTCTTGGTTGGTTGCTGGGTTCCTTTCTTTTCACGCGCTTTACTCGAGCAATGAGCAATTCGATGCTCGGCGCTCCCACAGCACAGACATCTCCTTCCTCTTTTCCAACAATTCTCTTCAAAATGATTGGATTTTCTACAATAGCCACAATATGGTAGAGGAATTGGGGTCTGATCTCCTTGTGAGATATCCCTCAGTGGTCATTTTTCCCTTGAGTTTCCTCCCGGCGTATCCTCCTTAAGTGTCTCCAGAATTGTCACACCCCTAGCTCCACGACCCTTCTTCGCCAAGGGCCTACCTTGCTCACCCTGTTCTGGCAATTTACCCCTTTTCTTGCCCCTTTTCTTGGCATAGAAGATCGTCCCCTGTGGCCTTACAATTCCTGCCCTTTGAGCTTCCTCTGGCGTCCCCATAGAAGTATTACCTTGTGCCATTGCTACAGTCTCCTTGGAAATCTCTTCGTATTTCCTCTTTAACTCCATGTTTTGGTATAAGAGCTCAAGTTTCTCCGAATACTCTTGCTTCCATTGCCTTTCCCAGTACTCGGTCAGCCTCCCTTGAACCTCTAGTTCATCTCGGAGAACCGAAATTTTCTGATACGGATCAATCCAATGTGTCATCTTACGGAAGTGCTGGAACTCGGGTACTAGCCTGTCGGGCAAAACAATGAGTCATAATACATTCCTAAGTACAAGTGGCATTCTCGATCCTCGTACAGTTATTGTTTCCCTTTTCTTCTCTTGATTCTTGGCCTCGCTTAGTTCCACGGCCACGACCACGTCCACGACTGCTTACTCCTTACATATATATATATTTATATATATTTTTTTTCTCTCTTTTCTTTTTCCCCTATCCCCAAGGTAATTCAACGCATAAATACAGTAAAGTGACAAAAGTAATCAAATTCTAGCACACCAATTACACCAATGACATATGCACATATAACACACCATGTATCACGAAAACGGGTAAGCAAATACACCAATACATGCCAAATTAGACAGATAATCCTATGCACAATACTCGGACCACTGTTATGTCATAGCGGTATCAAAGCAAATCAAGAGTAAAGGCGATATAGTCCCAGACCCAATTAAAATAACCCCGTCCGATCCCTCACGTCACTTACCATGCAAACTAGATATCCAATAACCTCATGGACTCATTCCAGCCAAACAAAGCCTATTCATGTTCCCAATATGCAAATCTCACATACTTAACACCGTTTCAACTCTGAAGTACTCAGGCACAAGAATCCGAAATAAGACAATTCACCTCTCGAGCTGGCCAGTCCCAAGAGTAAATCATCTATATTACAGATTCCTACCCGACATACATATCTATCTTCCTCAAATCCCATGATAAAGATCTTTACACTTATGACATATCTGGTTCGTAACTTACGCTCAAACGAGCACTTAGACATATTCATGAAATCAGGACCATACACCACTTGGCCCAAGCTCACTCCGCGCAGAGACCACGCGAAGCAGGCTCTGATACCAACTGTAACAGCCCCACTTTCCCCTAAGGCGAACCAAAGGGGTTAGCGGACTGCCTGCCCAACTCTCGCCAGGACTACGGATCCGTTTACGTCAATCTAAAACGTTCCGGAACTTACCAATGCGCGCAACCAAGTCAAAATGGCAACATAACCCAAAATAAGAAAATGAAATCCGGAGTCGGCCATGATAGTAAACGACCCGTCAGAACCCAACCGAAAGAGCACGCAAACATTCACATCTGAACTTTAGCGATTACAATCCAAAATGACATACAAAAGTTTTCAAAAGTTAATATATACACACGGTTTGCCAAATCAAAAGAGAAAACGCCCCAAAAGTACACTTAGGGTTTTAATACATGAGCTATACAAAAGATATGTTCAACTAGCTCAATTTGGCAGCCATTTGTCAAATCCAGACCAAAAGGGTTTATTTTCCTGTCAGGAAAACAAAAGGAACGGAAAGGGGTGAGCTTGCGCTCAATGAGGTACCAAACAGATAGCATTAAAATCATGGCATTTCACATTTAACAAATCAGATACACATGTCAGATGTAAAGCAAAGGAACCAATGATTCAAATCAGAAGGATACGGGTGGCTCTCAGGAGCCAAATTTCCAGCGCAATACTTGATCCAAACCGGTTGACTCTCCGTCAACGTATATAGAACCAATGCGTCCGTAGACCCCTCTTATCACCGAATTCCGTCCACCAAACACCCCTTTACCGGGCCCGCTCACCTCAAACGAACAAAAATGGTAATACTCGAGTATACCGGAATCAAGGGTCTCAATACCCAAAATCCCCGAACAGACTACCGTGGTTCGTTATCTAATCGTCCAGGCCCTTGCCGGCCCGACTCGAATAACTTAGCCACAGGATTGAGCTCATAGGTCATAGAAATCCGAACAGATGCAGACACAGATAACAGATTCAAATTTTGCATAGAAATTGGCACATGAACAGACTAGAGAACGAGTGTGATAAAGTACACCCTCGTCTCGAACAAATAAACAGATTGCAGAGCAGAAATCAAGTTAAATAGCAATGGAGGGGAGTGGTACACTCACCGGCTCAACTTCAAAAGTTTTTACTTCAGATTGGCCTTAATCGCCAAGAAACCCTAAAATAACCAAAATAAACCAATTGAAGGTTTCACATCCGTAATCGAGTAAACACAATGCACATGAGGCTCGACTACTAGTCGTATGCCTCGCCAAATAATTACTAATGCAAGGGTACACAACATGATTTTTGGGAACAAAAAGATAGTATAAAGACCTAGGTTCAATAACCCAAAAGCCCTTTTATTTCTACCAAAAGGCAAATCCAACTTAAAAGAACCAAACGGCCTAGAAAATCGGGCAGCACTTCCCCTAAATTTCTTACTTTTCCAGCCATTAAGGCTTCATTATTCCCTCGAATCAGTCCCAACATCTCACACAAAATTCACCTCATTTCCAAAAGCCATTCACTAGGCCCAAAGTAAAAGTTAACTAGGAAATGACCGGAATAAAAGTAAGCCTTAAAACACACAAACAAGTACAATGAGACTCGATAACGCGTCATAAAGCCAAGCCAAACATAACCCCAATAGGGTTTCATATGCATATATAGACATATAAGCAAACCAGAAAATCAGGAAATGGAACTCATTTGTCCCAACACCAAAAACAGTTTTGGCCTCCTAATGCGGTAATGGCACACAATGCGCTACGCTTATCGGATGAGGGTGTAAGACCCACCATCTCGAAGCTAAAATACAGGGCTACAACAATGTAGAAGGCCACTCAGTCCAAATCTTAGCACAACTAGGTCAAAAATGCAGAAAACCAACCCAGAACCGTAATTGCAGGTTCCCAAATCACACAAAACTGTAATCAGTCTATCTCAGCCTACACAGGTCCAAATGCATTGATTCCAAAGGAATATGAAAGCGAAGACATCAAAATACATTTCATCAGAAGACACCAACAACAAAATCCAAACCAATTCCAGTCAAAACAGGCAATTACTATCGCAGTTCGGACATTCTGTTCACCAAAAACAGCAACAGTAAAAACGGCATAACTCACTCTATGCTACTCCAAATTCCCTGAAATTTTGCAGGCACTTCATACTCATCAATACCTACAACTTTCATGTTTTGAGCAAAGTCCAATTCGGCCTCTATCTATGACCTAAAATTTCGGACAGAATGTTCAACCAAGAACCCTAATTTTCCAGAAATTCTTCCAAATTCAAAATTGATTGCAATTTCCTATCATATGCACCTACTAGAGCTAAAGCCCCTTATTACCAACCATCAAAAAAAAACCACACCATCAAGATCATATGAACCAGAAAATTCATCATAAAATTGAAAACTTCACCAAAACACTTCAAATCAAGAAACAAGTCACATAATCCATCACTTTAGGTCCCATTAAGCACCATATAAGCATCAATAAGTGTAGTAGAATGTTTAATCATCACTTACCTAAGAAATAAAGAGAAGAGGAGTTGTAGACCACCCTAGCTCTTCAAGAAATTTCACCAAACAACCTCTATCACCAACTAGAAAGATTTTTATGGAGTAGAAATGGATGTAAGCAATGTTTTTGGGTGATTTGCACCAAGTAGTAGCTAGAACTTGAAGAGTTTCTTCTTCCTTCCTTGCACAAGAGGTTCGGCCAACAAGAGGTAAGAAATGGTAATTTTTTGTGCATTTTTGAGATATTTAACCAATTTTTGGTCAAAAGTCAAAATAGTGAATAGTAACTCTTAAGTCAAAACCAATGTAGTGGTGACACTTGTCACCTACATTAATGCAATCTTATCTTTCTTTTTCCTCTCACATCAATCAATCTCACTCTCTACTTATCTCTTAACACCCGATAAATTTTACACAGTATCAGAAACTTAACCTTATTGGCCGAATTTTTCCGAACTTTTCGCACTAGTGGGTCCCACGTCCAATATATATTCTTAATTTTCTAAAAACTCTCCAATACTAGAAAAATTATCTAAAAACTATAATTGCTCATAAAATTTATCTAGAAAATTTTTCGGATACAGAAAGTGCAGAAAACAAGCCATGAAAAATGCGAAAACCTAGAAAATACAATTTACGGGTTCTCACACTCTCTCCCCCTTAAAGAAATTTCGCCCTCGAAATTTTACCTTTCAAATTTAAAGTAACCAATGGCCTGTACCTTCTTCGTCTTCAGAGTCAGAAGAAACGAGATTCTTCATTCCAGTCCCTTTTCCACTTGACGGTCCAGGGTCGGTCTTGGTTGGTTGCTGGGTTCCTTTCTTTTCACGCGCTTTACTCGAGCAATGAGCAATTCGATGCTCGGCGCTCCCACAGCACAGACATCTCCTTCCTCTTTTCCAACAATTCTCTTCAAAATGATTGGATTTTCTACAATAGCCACAATATGGTAGAGGAATTGGGGTCTGATCTCCTTGTGAGATATCCCTCAGTGGTCATTTTTCCCTTGAGTTTCCTCCCGGCGTATCCTCCTTAAGTGTCTCCAGAATTGTCACACCCCTAGCTCCACGACCCTTCTTCGCCAAGGGCCTACCTTGCTCACCCTGTTCTGGCAATTTACCCCTTTTCTTGCCCCTTTTCTTGGCATAGAAGATCGTCCCCTGTGGCCTTACAATTCCTGCCCTTTGAGCTTCCTCTGGCGTCCCCATAGAAGTATTACCTTGTGCCATTGCTACAGTCTCCTTGGAAATCTCTTCGTATTTCCTCTTTAACTCCATGTTTTGGTATAAGAGCTCAAGTTTCTCCGAATACTCTTGCTTCCATTGCCTTTCCCAGTACTCGGTCAGCCTCCCTTGAACCTCTAGTTCATCTCGGAGAACCGAAATTTTCTGATACGGATCAATCCAATGTGTCATCTTACGGAAGTGCTGGAACTCGGGTACTAGCCTGTCGGGCAAAACAGTGAGTCATAATACATTCCTAAGTACAAGTGGCATTCTCGATCCTCGTACAGTTATTGTTTCCCTTTTCTTCTCTTGATTCTTGGCCTCGCTTAGTTCCACGGCCACGACCACGTCCACGACTGCTTACTCCTTACATATATATATATTTATATATATTTTTTTTTCTCTCTTTTCTTTTTCCCCTATCCCCAAGGTAATTCAACGCATAAATACAGTAAAGTGACAAAAGTAATCAAATTCTAGCACACCAATTACACCAATGACATATGCACATATAACACACCATGTATCACGAAAACGGGTAAGCAAATACACCAATACATGCCAAATTAGACAGATAATCCTATGCACAATACTCGGACCACTGTTATGTCATAGCGGTATCAAAGCAAATCAAGAGTAAAGGCGATATAGTCCCAGACCCAATTAAAATAACCCCGTCCGATCCCTCACGTCACTTACCATGCAAACTAGATATCCAATAACCTCATGGACTCATTCCAGCCAAACAAAGCCTATTCATGTTCCCAATATGCAAATCTCACATACTTAACACCGTTTCAACTCTGAAGTACTCAGGCACAAGAATCCGAAATAAGACAATTCACCTCTCGAGCTGGCCAGTCCCAAGAGTAAATCATCTATATTACAGATTCCTACCCGACATACATATCTATCTTCCTCAAATCCCATGATAAAGATCTTTACACTTATGACATATCTGGTTCGTAACTTACGCTCAAACGAGCACTTAGACATATTCATGAAATCAGGACCATACACCACTTGGCCCAAGCTCACTCCGCGCAGAGACCACGCGAAGCAGGCTCTGATACCAACTGTAACAGCCCCACTTTCCCCTAAGGCGAACCAAAGGGGTTAGCGGACTGCCTGCCCAACTCTCGCCAGGACTACGGATCCGTTTACGTCAATCTAAAACGTTCCGGAACTTACCAATGCGCGCAACCAAGTCAAAATGGCAACATAACCCAAAATAAGAAAATGAAATCCGGAGTCGGCCATGATAGTAACCGACCCGTCAGAACCCAACCGAAAGAGCACGCAAACATTCACATCTGAACTTTAGCGATTACAATCCAAAATGACATACAAAAGTTTTCAAAAGTTAATATATACACACGGTTTGCCAAATCAAAAGAGAAAACGCCCCAAAAGTACACTTAGGGTTTTAATACATGAGCTATACAAAAGATATGTTCAACTAGCTCAATTTGGCAGCCATTTGTCAAATCCAGACCAAAAGGGTTTATTTTCCTGTCAGGAAAACAAAAGGAACGGAAAGGGGTGAGCTTGCGCTCAATGAGGTACCAAACAGATAGCATTAAAATCATGGCATTTCACATTTAACAAATCAGATACACATGTCAGATGTAAAGCAAAGGAACCAATGATTCAAATTAGAAGGATACGGGTGGCTCTCAGGAGCCAAATTTCCAGCGCAATACTTGATCCAAACCGGTTGACTCTCCGTCAACGTATATAGAACCAATGCGTCCGTAGACCCCTCTTATCACCGAATTCCGTCCACCAAACACCCTTTTACCGGGCCCGCTCACCTCAAACGAACAAAAATGGTAATACTCGAGTATACCGGAATCAAGGGTCTCAATACCCAAAAATCCCCGAACAGACTACCGTGGTTCGTTATCTAATCGTCCAGGCCCTTGCCGGCCCGACTCGAATAACTTAGCCACAGGATTGAGCTCATAGGTCATAGAAATCCGAACAGATGCAGACACAGATAACAGATTCAAATTTTGCATAGAAATTAGCACATGAACAGACTAGAGAACGAGTGTGATAAAGTACACCCTCGTCTCGAACAAATAAACAGATTGCAGAGCAGAAATCAAGTTAAATAGCAATGGAGGGGAGTGGTACACTCACCGGCTCAACTTCAAAAGTTTTTACTTCAGATTGGCCTTAATCGTCAAGAAACCCTAAAATAACCAAAATAAATCAATTGAAGGTTTCACTTCCGTAATCGAGTAAACACAATGCACATGAGGCTCGACTACTAGTCGTATGCCTCGCCAAATAATTACTAATGCAAGGGTACACAACATGATTTTTGGGAACAAAAAGATAGTATAAAGACCTAGGTTCAATAACCCAAAAGCCCTTTTATTTCTACCAAAAGGCAAATCCAACTTAAAAGAACCAAACGGCCTAGAAAATCGGGCAGCACTTCCCCTAACTTTCTTACTTTTCCAGCCATTAAGGCTTCATTATTTCCTCGAATCAGTCCCAACATCTCACACAAAATTCACCTCATTTCCAAAAGCCATTCACTAGGCCCAAAGTAAAAGTTAACTAGGAAATGATCGGAATAAAAGTAAGCCTTAAAACACACAAACAAGTACAATGAGACTCGATAACGCGTCATAAAGCCAAGCCAAACATAACCCCAATAGGGTTTCATATGCATATATAGACATATAAGCAAACCAGAAAATCAGGAAATGGAACTCATTTGTTCCAACACCAAAAACAGTTTTGGCCTCCTAATGCGGTAATGGCACACAATGCGCTACGCTTATCGGATGAGGGTGTAAGACCCACCATCTCGAAGCTAAAATACAGGGCTACAACAATGTAGAAGGCCACTCAGTCCAAATCTTATCACAACTAGGTCAAAAATGCAGAAAACCAACCCAGAACCGTAATTGCAGGTTCCCAAATCACACAAAACTGTAATCAGTCTATCTCAGCCTACACAGGTCCAAATGCATTGATTCCAAAGGAATATGAAAGCTAAGACATCAAAATACATTTCATCAGAAGACACCAACAATAAAATCCAAACCAATTCCAGTCAAAACAGGCAATTACTATCGCAGTTCGGACATTCTGTTCACCAAAAACAGCAACAGTAAAAATGGCATAACTCACTCTATACTACTCCAAATTCCCTGAAATTTTGCAGGCACTTCATACTCATCAATACCTACAACTTTCATGTTTTGAGCAAAGTCCAATTCGGCCTCTATCTATGACCTAAAATTTCGGACAGAATGTTCAACCAAGAACCCTAATTTTCCAGAAATTCTTCCAAATTCAAAATTGATTGCAATTTCCTATCATATGCACCTACTAGAGCTAAAGCCCCTTATTACCAACCATCAAAAAAAACCACACCATCAAGATCATATGAAACCAGAAAATTCATCATAAAATTGAAAACTTCACCAAAACACTTCAAATCAAGAAACAAGTCACATAATCCATCACTTTAGGTCCCATTAAGCACCATATAAGCATCAATAAGTGTAGTAGAATGTTTAATCATCACTTACCTAAGAAATAAGAGAAGAGGAGTTGTAGACCACCCTAGCTCTTCAAGAAAACTTCACCAAACAACCTCTATCACCAACTAGAAAGATTTTTATGGAGTAGAAATGGATGTAAGCAAATGTTTTTGGGTGATTTGCACCAAATAGTAGCTAGAACTTGAAGAGTTTCTTCTTCCTTCCTTGCACAAGAGGTTCGGCCAACAAGAGGTAAGAAATGGTAATTTTTTGTGCATTTTTGAGATATTTAACCAATTTTTGGTCAAAAGTCAAAATAGTGAATAGTAACTCTTAAGTCAAAACCAATGTAGTGGTGACACTTGTCACCTACATTAATGCAATCTTATCTTTCTTTTTCCTCTCACATCAATCAATCTCACTCTCTACTTATCTCTTAACACCCGATAAATTTTACACAGTATCAGAAACTTAACCTTATTGGCCGAATTTTTCCGAACTTTTCGCACTAGTGGGTCCCACGTCCAATATATATTCTTAATTTTCTAAAAACTCTCCAATACTAGAAAAATTATCTAAAAACTATAATTGCTCATAAAATTTATCTAGAAAATTTTTCGGATACAGAAAGTGCAGAAAACAAGCCATGAAAAATGCGAAAACCTAGAAAATGCAAATTACGGGTTCTCACACTCTCTCCCCCTTAAAAGAATTTCGCCCTCGAAATTTTACCTTTCAAATTTAAAGTAACCAATGGCCTGTACCTTCTTCGTCTTCAGAGTCAGAAGAAACGAGATTCTTCATTCCAGTCCCTTTTCCACTTGACGGTCCAGGGTCGGTCTTGGTTGGTTGCTGGGTTCCTTTCTTTTCACGCGCTTTACTCGAGCAATGAGCAATTCGATGCTCGGCGCTCCCACAGCACAGACATCTCCTTCCTCTTTTCCAACAATTCTCTTCAAAATGATTGGATTTTCTACAATAGCCACAATATGGTAGAGGAATTGGGGTCTGATCTCCTTGTGAGATATCCCTCAGTGGTCATTTTTCCCTTGAGTTTCCTCCCGGTGTATCCTCCTTAAGTGTCTCCAGAATTGTCACACCCCTAGCTCCACGACCCTTCTTCGCCAAGGGCCTACCTTGCTCACCCTGTTCTGGCAATTTACCCCTTTTCTTGCCCCTTTTCTTGGCATAGAAGATCGTCCCCTGTGGCCTTACAATTCCTGCCCTTTGAGCTTCCTCTGGCGTCCCCATAGAAGTATTACCTTGTGCCATTGCTACAGTCTCCTTGGAAATCTCTTCGTATTTCCTCTTTAACTCCATGTTTTGGTATAAGAGCTCAAGTTTCTCCGAATACTCTTGCTTCCATTGCCTTTCCCAGTACTCGGTCAGCCTCCCTTGAACCTCTAGTTCATCTCGGAGAACCGAAATTTTCTGATACGGATCAATCCAATGTGTCATCTTACGGAAGTGCTGGAACTCGGGTACTAGCCTGTCGGGCAAAACAATGAGTCATAATACATTCCTAAGTACAAGTGGCATTCTCGATCCTCGTACAGTTATTGTTTCCCTTTTCTTCTCTTGATTCTTGGCCTCGCTTAGTTCCACGGCCACGACCACGTCCACGACTGCTTACTCCTTACATATATATATATTTATATATTTTTTTTTTCTCTCTTTTCTTTTTCCCCTATCCCCAAGGTAATTCAACGCATAAATACAGTAAAGTGACAAAAGTAATCAAATTCTAGCACACCAATTACACCAATGACATATGCACATATAACACACCATGTATCACGAAAACGGGTAAGCAAATACACCAATACATGCCAAATTAGACAGATAATCCTATGCACAATACTCGAACCACTGTTATGTCATAGCGGTATCAAAGCAAATCAAGAGTAAAGGCGATATAGTCCCAGACCCAATTAAAATAACCCCGTCCGATCCCTCACGTCACTTACCATGCAAACTAGATATCCAATAACCTCATGGACTCATTCCAGCCAAACAAAGCCTATTCATGTTCCCAATATGCAAATCTCACATACTTAACACCGTTTCAACTCTGAAGTACTCAGGCACAAGAATCCGAAATAAGACAATTCACCTCTCGAGCTGGCCAGTCCCAAGAGTAAATCATCTATATTACAGATTCCTACCCGACATACATATCTATCTTCCTCAAATCCCATGATAAAGATCTTTACACTTATGACATATCTGGTTCGTAACTTACGCTCAAACGAGCACTTAGACATATTCATGAAATCAGGACCATACACCACTTGGCCCAAGCTCACTCCGCGCAGAGACCACGCGAAGCAGGCTCTGATACCAACTGTAACAGCCCCACTTTCCCCTAAGGCGAACCAAAGGGGTTAGCGGACTGCCTGCCCAGCTCTCGCCAGGACTACGGATCCGTTTACGTCAATCTAAAACGTTCCGGAACTTACCAATGCGCGCAACCAAGTCAAAATGGCAACATAACCCAAAATAAGAAAATGAAATCCGGAGTCGGCCATGATAGTAACCGACCCGTCAGAACCCAACCGAAAGAGCACGCAAACATTCACATCTGAACTTTAGCGATTACAATCCAAAATGACATACAAAAGTTTTCAAAAGTTAATATATACACACGGTTTGCCAAATCAAAAGAGAAAACGCCCCAAAAGTACACTTAGGGTTTTAATACATGAGCTATACAAAAGATATGTTCAACTAGCTCAATTTGGCAGCCATTTGTCAAATCCAGACCAAAAGGGTTTATTTTCCTGTCAGGAAAACAAAAGGAACGGAAAGGGGTGAGCTTGCGCTCAATGAGGTACCAAACAGATAGCATTAAAATCATGGCATTTCACATTTAACAAATCAGATACACATGTCAGATGTAAAGCAAAGGAACCAATGATTCAAATCAGAAGGATACGGGTGGCTCTCAGGAGCCAAATTTCCAGCGCAATACTTGATCCAAACCGGTTGACTCTCCGTCAACGTATATAGAACCAATGCGTCCGTAGACCCCTCTTATCACCGAATTCCGTCCACCAAACACCCCTTTACCGGGCCCGCTCACCTCAAACGAACAAAATGGTAATACTCGAGTATACCGGAATCAAGGGTCTCAATACCCAAAAATCCCCGAACAGACTACCGTGGTTCGTTATCTAATCGTCCAGGCCCTTGCCGGCCCGACTCGAATAACTTAGCCACAGGATTGAGCTCATAGGTCATAGAAATCCGAACAGATGCAGACACAGATAACAGATTCAAATTTTGCATAGAAATTGGCACATGAACAGACTAGAGAACGAGTGTGATAAAGTACACCCTCGTCTCGAACAAATAAACAGATTGCAGAGCAGAAATCAAGTTAAATAGCAATGGAGGGGAGTGGTACACTCACCGGCTCAACTTCAAAAGTTTTTACTTCAGATTGGCCTTAATCGCCAAGAAACCCTAAAATAACCAAAATAAACCAATTGAAGGTTTCACATCCGTAATCGAGTAAACACAATGCACATGAGGCTCGACTACTAGTCGTATGCCTCGCCAAATAATTACTAATGCAAGGGTACACAACATGATTTTTGGGAACAAAAAGATAGTATAAAGACCTAGGTTCAATAACCCAAAAGCCCTTTTATTTCTACCAAAAGGCAAATCCAACTTAAAAGAACCAAACGGCCTAGAAAATCGGGCAGCACTTCCCCTAACTTTCTTACTTTTCCAGCCATTAAGGCTTCATTATTTCCTCGAATCAGTCCCAACATCTCACACAAAATTCACCTCATTTCCAAAAGCCATTCACTAGGCCCAAAGTAAAAGTTAACTAGGAAATGATCGGAATAAAAGTAAGCCTTAAAACACACAAACAAGTACAATGAGACTCGATAACGCGTCATAAAGCCAAGCCAAACATAACCCCAATAGGGTTTCATATGCATATATAGACATATAAGCAAACCAGAAAATCAGGAAATGGAACTCATTTGTCCCAACACCAAAAACAGTTTTGGCCTCCTAATGCGGTAATGGCACACAATGCGCTACGCTTATCGGATGAGGGTGTAAGACCCACCATCTCGAAGCTAAAATACAGGGCTACAACAATGTAGAAGGCCACTCAGTCCAAATCTTAGCACAACTAGGTCAAAAATGCAGAAAACCAACCCAGAACCGTAATTGCAGGTTCCCAAATCACACAAAACTGTAATCAGTCTATCTCAGCCTACACAGGTCCAAATGCATTGATTCCAAAGGAATATGAAAGCTAAGACATCAAAATACATTTCATCAGAAGACACCAACAATAAAATCCAAACCAATTCCAGTCAAAACAGGCAATTACTATCGCAGTTCGGACATTCTGTTCACCAAAAACAGCAACAGTAAAAACGGCATAACTCACTCTATACTACTCCAAATTCCCTGAAATTTTGCAGGCACTTCATACTCATCAATACCTACAACTTTCATGTTTTGAGCAAAGTCCAATTCGGCCTCTATCTATGACCTAAAATTTCGGACAGAATGTTCAACCAAGAACCCTAATTTTCCAGAAATTCTTCCAAATTCAAAATTGATTGCAATTTCCTATCATATGCACCTACTAGAGCTAAAGCCCCTTATTACCAACCATCAAAAAAAACCACACCATCAAGATCATATGAAACCAGAAAATTCATCATAAAATTGAAAACTTCACCAAAACACTTCAAATCAAGAAACAAGTCACATAATCCATCACTTTAGGTCCCATTAAGCACCATATAAGCATCAATAAGTGTAGTAGAATGTTTAATCATCACTTACCTAAGAAATAAGAGAAGAGGAGTTGTAGACCACCCTAGCTCTTCAAGAAAACTTCACCAAACAACCTCTATCACCAACTAGAAAGATTTTTATGGAGTAGAAATGGATGTAAGCAATGTTTTTGGGTGATTTGCACCAAGTAGTAGCTAGAACTTGAAGAGTTTCTTCTTCCTTCCTTGCACAAGAGGTTCGGCCAACAAGAGGTAAGAAATGGTAATTTTTTGTGCATTTTTGAGATATTTAACCAATTTTTGGTCAAAAGTCAAAATAGTGAATAGTAACTCTTAAGTCAAAACCAATGTAGTGGTGACACTTGTCACCTACATTAATGCAATCTTATCTTTCTTTTTCCTCTCACATCAATCAATCTCACTCTCTACTTATCTCTTAACACCCGATAAATTTTACACAGTATCCGAAACTTAACCTTATTGGCCGAATTTTTCCGAACTTTTCGCACTAGTGGGTCCCACGTCCAATATATATTCTTAATTTTCTAAAAACTCTCCAATACTAGAAAAATTATCTAAAAACTATAATTGCTCATAAAATTTATCTAGAAAATTTTCCGGATACAGAAAGTGCAGAAAACAAGCCATGAAAAATGCGAAAACCTAGAAAATGCAATTTACGGGTTCTCACAGGCCGGCTACTTCACGGACAAAAAGAAAGGGAAAAGCTCTCCAAGTTTTGCTTCAATCTTGCTCCAATCTACCAAATCAACCATTGAATCTTGTTTTTGCTCCATAGAAACACTTAAGGGAGTGATAGTGAGTTGTTTTGTGGAGTTGTTTGGAAGGCTAAAGTGATTAGTTGCTCTCCCTCTTGTGTTGCTAAGGTAAGTTGAGAAGGACCCCTCTCCTCCCTCTAATGATGCTTAAATCATGATTGGTGGTAGTATAAGATGCACTTTTATGGATTATATCTTGATTTTTGGTTGAATTGATGAAGTTTTATAATTTTTGGGGATTTTTCTGTTTTCATATGAATATGATTATGTGGTTATGTATGATGATTGGAAATGGTATTTAAGGAAGCTAGAAGGTGGAAAAAGTGGTTAATTGCAAGCAATTTCTGTTTTAGAAAGAAAATTGGAAAGTAGGGTTTCTTTGAATTACATTCTGCCCGGTTTTGTAGGTCATAGTTAGAGGCCGAATTGGCCTTGGATTAAAACATGAAAGTTGTAGGGAATGATATTTTAGAGGTGCCTGCAAAATTTAGGTCAATCGGAGTAGCGTAGCTTGAGAAAAGATGGAATTACCCTTGCTGCCCTGGTTTTACCCGAATTTGGGAATTGCTTCTGTAATTGGTTATTTTGGTTAGGAATGCTTCCGAATTGGTTGTTGAGGTCTTCTGATGAAATGTATCCCTGTTTCTTAGATTTCAGATGGCTTTGGAATTTCTGGATTTGGACTTAGGTAGGCTGATTTATGATGTTTGCACTAGAATGCATTCTGTGAATCTGTTTTTCGGTTCTGGTGTAGTTTCTTGCATTTTTGACCTGGTTACACTCAAAACTGGGCTGAGTGACCTTCTGAATATTGTAGCCCTATCTCTTAGCTTCGAAATGGTGGGTCTTGCACCTTCATCCGATAATCGTAGTGCCATTGGTACCAAAACCGTAAAATGATGTCAAAAACTATTTTTTTCCGGGTTAACACTTACTCCATTTCCGGATTTTTCTGGTTTCCTCTATTGCTTGTGTGTGCTTATGGAACCCTATTTTGGGAATATTTGGCATTGGTTTATGACTCGTTATCGAGTCTCATTGTACTTGTTTGCATGTTTTAGGGCGTGACGGTGGTTCACGACGCTCCTTTGACGGAGGTGCATGAAATATCATTTTCAAGCTTGGTGAGTGTACTACTCACTTGTGTGTTACTATATGGCTTTGATACTTGAACTTGATGAGTTAAATGTTATTGCACCATCGATATTGATTGAAGTGAGGGTGTACTTTATCACTCTCACTTATTTCTCATGTTATTGGAATGTTACATGAAATGAAAAGTACTTGACTTGGTGTCGATTGGACGAGTATCCAACGACCATGATTGTTACCATTGAGCTCAACCCCATTGGTAATTGATTGAATCGAGCCGGCGAGGGCTTGGTCGTGCCAATTAATGAACCTTGGGGACTGTTATATGGAATCTTGTAGTATGAGAGACTCTCGATTCCGGTATACTCGAGTAATACCACATTGCAAGTGTTTGGAGTTCGGGCCCGGTAGGGGTATGTTGGGTGGAAGGAATGGAAGTAAAGTGGAGGCTACGGTTGGATACTTTGAAACATTGACGGAGAGTCAATGAGGTTCGATCAAGAATGCAAACGAGGAAAAGGGCTCTTGAGAGCCGCCCGTATCCTTTTATCACCACTTTTGATGTGTGCCTTTGCTTACTTTTGATGAATTGGAATGAAAAGCTTTATGCTTATGTGAACTTTGCTGCTTGAGTGGTATTATCTCACTGGGCGTAAGCTCACCCTATTCCTTTTGTTTTCCTTACAGGAAAATAAATACTTTTGGACTGCAATTGATAGTTGGTTGCCGAATTGAGCTAGATGGACATATCTTTTGTATAACTCCTAGATTGAAACCCTAAATGTACTTTTGGGACCGTTTCCCTTTTGATTTGGCAAACCATACATGTATCCACTTTTGAATACTTTAGTATGCCACTTGGGATTGTAAATGCTAAATTTCAAGATGCGAATGTTTGCTTGATATTTGGTTGGGTTCTGACGGGTCGGTTACTATTCATGACCGGCTCCGATTTCATTTTTTTTTATTTTGGGATTTTGACTTATTTACGCGCGCTTGTATGTTCCGGAACGTATTAGATCGCTCTAAACGGAACCGTTAGTCCTGGCGAGAGTTGGGCAGGCAGTCCGCTAACCCCTTTGGTTCGCCTTAGGGGAAGGTGGGGTTGTCACAAAAATCTTGCTAGGAATCAAGATGAAACTTGAAGAAATTTTCTCTCTTTTCTTCCCTTAGAAATTCGGCCAACAAGGAGGAAAAATGAGGGGTTTGTTGGGTGAAAATGGAAGATAAGTGTTAACGTAATCTTGGTCAGAGTTGGCCTTGATTGCCAACACTTATCCCTCTCTCTCTCTCTCTCTCTTTTTTTTTTATCTTTTCCTCTCCTTTTCTTTCCAATTTCGTCTAGCCCTTAGAGGCAAGTAAGAAATAATGATAAAAGAAAAAAAAATGGAGAAAGTAAGAAAGAAAAGTCTTGGTTAAGTAATAGCTTTGATCGGTGACAAGTGGCACGAGTTGATTCAAGCCTATCTTTTTTTTCCTCGCAAAACTCCTTCTAAATCACAAATTTATCACTCACCTCACTAGTTGGTCACACTACATTAATATACTATGGCAACTTAACATGCACTAAAATATAAAAAGAGAATAATAAAAATCTTGGCTCAACCAATGAAATCACCATGAAATTAAGGCAAGCAAAGTAAAATAAAAGAAAATATAAATTAAATTTTTTAAAAAATAAGAGAAATTATAAAATATTTTTTTTGGGTTCTCACACTCTCTCCCCCTTAAGAAAATTTCGTCATCGAAATTTTTACCTTCCATCGCCTCAGACGACTCTTGAGCCTGTTGCTTGTCTATGGCATATACCCGTATTGGCAATCTTGATCTATTCCCTCTTTCATTAGCTTATCTAGGGGTAGTTTTATCTCCTTGTTAAGCATTATTCCCCCGTTGTTGCTTCCTTGGACAGTTGCTAATTTGATGGTCCGTACTCTCATAAACCAAGCACTTTCGTCCCTTCACCCAGCATTCATCCTCAGTGTGATTTGTTTCCCACAGTATCTACAAGTCAAGCGAGGAGCCACTTTTTGGCCTTCTCGAGAAATCCCTCCTTGTTGCCCTTTTCCTTCTTGACTTCCTCTTGTAGAACCTTTTTCTAGTGTTCCTAGTGTCCATGGTGGGTAAGGTGAATGGTTTGCTCTTCTTATTTTGGGAGGCATTACATTTTCTCTAGATTTCTTGCGACGCCCCCACTTCTCCCTAAGGTGAACCAAAGGGTATCTGCGGAACGCCTGCCCAACTCTCGTCAGGACTCGGTACAATTTCCATTCAGGCTCAATACAATACTAGTCATTATCACGAAGTAAAGTAAGAAAGTGCGGAAACGATCGAACTTAACAATATATAACAACCATCCAGTCCTTACATCGGGTTCTCAAAAACTACATCAGTTCCAAAATATACAAAACCAAGAGGTCTAGTCAAATACATTGAAACCCTAAAACAAAAGTACATCCCATGGTTTCTTCGAGTCTTACTCCAAGTCCAATCCTGTTAAGGAAAACAAATCTACGGGGTGAGCAATCGCTCGTGAGGTCAAGAACACACATGCAGGCATGTTGTCCAAATAGCAAACCCAATGGATAAGTAAAACAATCACATTCGAGTAATTAACAATGCAGTGAAATGTAAACAGAAACAATTCAAGGATATGGTAGCTCTCAAGAGCTAATTTCCACTTGCTTTGCAAATTTCATTCGTTATCTTCCCGTGCTGACTCTCCGTCAACGGGGTTCATATTTTCAATCCATAGAACTCCACTTACTTCTCATGTCCATCCACCGTACACCGCACCGGGCCCGCACGACATTTATAAGGCGATACTCCACGAGTATGCCAAACGAGATCTCTCCAATAGATCAAGCTTATCATGTAATTCTCATGGCTCACCGAGGTTCCCGACCAAGCCCATGCTGGCTCGAGTCCCAAGGTCAGCCTATGAGTTTGGGCGTCCTCCATGTACATTTGAGAGTCGAGGAGATTCATTCCAACAACATATGCAGCCATAGCATACCATTTCATTTCATTCAATCATTTCATTTCATTCATAATCCATTCGTTTCATTTCAATCATGAGTCATTCATTTCAATTAAGAACAAGTGCGGTAAAGTACACACTCGTCTCCATTTTCAAAATCTCCAATCAATTATAACAATTAAGCATGTATCAAGTATTCATACACTTGACACTCACCAATACAAGAAACAAGGAAGTGTCCACTTGAAGGTTCAGGCGTTCACCGTAGGATCCTCTTGAAGGTCCTCTTGGGTGCCTGAGTAATTGATAATAAATTATCACTTGTACATCCCAATTATCATGGAAGATCGTACACAGGAACAATCAAAAAAATATCGTGAAGACGAGCCTAAAATCTTCTTGTAAATCAAGGGTTTAAAGTAGGGTCCAAGAACACAAGAACATGTGATGATTATCCTTAAAATCATTGGAGGGAAGTAAGTAGGTATGAAATCATGTAAATTATTTTCCAAACGAACGACCGAAGTCGAACTGAAAGGGACACGTCACAATCCGGCCGGATTCGAGGCAGAGAGCATCCCAATTTTTTTTTCAATTTTCACCACCAATTCGACCAACTATCCAGCCAAGAACTGGCCGGATATACGGCCAGATTCTTTGAAAATGGTTCCCGCGCGAAAATTTTTCAAAAGGCTAGGAATTATCGAATTTAGGGGAATTCTTGGAAAAATCATAACTCACTCTCTGAAAGTCCAAAATTGGAAAATTTGGTACCGTTGGAAACTACTTCCAAAGTACTAAAAGTTCCTAGAAGACAGCTTTCCATGATTCCAAATGAAAGATATTCAAAATTTGGCTCAAAGTGGCTATTTTGGAATGCCAAGACAGACTTGGGTTGATTTTTGGCAAAGTTTGGAAATTCGATAAAATTCACACAATGCGAACTAGCCTCTGAAATTTGGAACTCAATTAGTTACAATCAAAATTTTCAACACAGCAAATGGAACAAGAATTGGAGTCTTGAGCACCAAGATATAACGGCTCAAAGTCACTGAAATTTCCTCCTCAAACAGGGGTTTTCCAGGTTTAAAGCTTGAGCTTTGGTTCTTTAGTTGAGCATCTAAATGAACTTGGAATGGCACCAAAGTTATCAGTATTACACTACCATCTAAGAGCTATTCCTCTGTAAATTTTCATACAAAAACTCGCACGGGAAGTCTGTTAACAAAACCATTGAAGTTTCAAGAATTTCCAAGGCAAATCTGCCTTGTACTTTTGTTTTCCTTTTCTCAAACATTTGGCCAATGAAAATTCCTCAAACATGATTCATTTATGAGGACAAAGTCTAGGAAACATCCAAAATATATTTGATAGGTGATTAATACCAAGGATTTCGAATAACAAGTCCCAAATCAAGATTAGCTATAGATCAGTCCAGAATTAGGGTTTTCTTTTACAAAGACAGTTCCGAAATTCGGCCACATCTCACTCAATTCAACTTAGAATTGACCATGGTCAGTGGTGTTGAAAACTACATTCATAAGGCTACAATTTCTTAGAAGGAATCATTTTAAAATTCTGTCAACAACTAGCTCATATTTGAGCATCAAGTTGCAGTTCAAAACAGGGCTTCCAGTACAGACGAGAAACAGAACAGGAAATTTTACAAGGTTGGTACGGCTCACTCAGGTGGAATCAGGGCATGCATTTTATACCATTGAAAAACTGGAAATGTCTAGTTTCTAGTGCCACAAACGGAACTCGATTTTGACAACGGAGCAAAGAGTTATGGCCGAAACAAAATCACTGCCAGAGCAATACGGGACACCATTCCAGTTTTGGCAAATTTTCGAAATCTCATCATTCACTCATCCAAATCACGTAAATTTTTGAGAAAACTTTATACACAACCTATTTTACATATATACATCAGAATCAAGTCAACTGGACCACCAAAAAGTGCACGGCAATGGCAGGGGCAAAAACGGTAAAATTTTCCTTTTCACTTCCTTTGAGCTATCTTTCACAACACCACTTATTTTCACTAGATTAAGCACTAATTCAACATAATTAACATCAAATCCCATCAAATCAGTTCATCAAGCCATAGTGGGATTTCATAGAGCCCACTCACAAAATTTTCAACCATCCAGAGCTACCCATATGAATTTATAAGATCACAAGTGCAATATAACTTCCATAAATCAAGAATCAAGAGGTTGATCATTGTATACCTTCTTAGATGATCAAGGCAGAAATTTTCGGTCCGATGGAGCTCAAGAAAACCGTGCAAATGAAGCCTCTTTCCTAGCTTAAGATGATCACCAAGTGATTTGCAAGTTGTGGTAAACTTTTGAGGCGATTTGGACAAGAAATGAGCAAGAAAATGAAGAGCTTTTGGTCTTGTTTCTTCCTTGGGAGTGGCCGGCTGTCTTGAGTGAAGAGAGAGAGAGAGTTCTACTGAAAATGAAGCTTCCTTGAGAAGCTTAAATGTATGGCCAAAAGTGTCCTAAAAGTCAACTAGGAATAGTGCGCGTTTGCGCGCATTTCGTGCCCGATTCCTCTCGGGTTTGTTTCACTTGTGCACTTCCATTCATATTATTATTAGTCACTCTTAATAGTCTAAAAATAAAGGTCTAAAGTCCCTCAATTAATCGCGCACGCGAAAACGCGTATTTCCAATTTGTGCACGATAAAGTGGAAATTCCAAGAAATTCTTATAACGATAGTATCACTAACTAATAATTGAACACTTAAACATAAAAATACCTATTTCAAGACTAATGTACAAATCTCCAATTTTCCAAGCTTATTGTATCCTCGATTCGGTTATTGTCTCCAAACGTGTATCCACTATTCACTCTAAACGAGTTTTCAAAAAATAAATTTTCGAATCAAGGCATTTTTAAAATACTTGTAGGTCATAGTTCCATGCAATTAGCTCTAAAAGGTTGAAATAAAATATTCGAAGTAAACGGGCAATTAAATATTTAAATGAGCTAGCAATAAGAATTTAAAATAAGAAAATTTGTGAGTCCTCACATTTCTCATTTTTACTGCTAGGTGCACTCTTTTTTCGTGCTTAGAAAGCTTTAACCTGTGCCTTTGCATTCTCGATCCCTTGGGCTTTCTCAAGAGTTTCAGTAAAAGTATTAACTTGAGCTGCCACTAAGGCTTCTTGAATATCCAGATTCAATCCTTGTACAAACCGTCTCACTCTCCTCCGCTCCGTAACCACCAATTCAGGAGCAAATTTGGACAGTTTAGTAAATTGTGTTTCATATTCGGCCATACTCAGTGTTCCCTGACGTAACCTAATAAAATCATCCTCTCTCTTTTCGTGGACCAAAGGTGGGAGATACTTCTCATTAAACTCACTACAAGAATTTTGGTCATCAGTGATAACTACTTTTCGATACAAAAAATCAAAAAGTCGTCACTGATGACCATTATTGACAACATTTCGGTTGTCGCAAGGTCGTCACTGAATCTCTGTCGGTAAAAGTATACAGTGACGACTTTAAAGTCGTCAGTAAATAGAAGCTTTTTTATGACAATCTATGTCGTCAGTAAAAGATGAAAGTATACAGTGATGACCTTAAAGTCGTCAGTGAATAAAAATTTTTTATGACAACATATGTCATCAGTAAAAGCTATAATCTAGTGACGACATCTTCTCTTGTCAGTGATGCATGAAGGAATGATAGTGAGAGCATAGGGGCATTAGTGACAACTTTGTTGTCAATAAACCCCTGATCAACTGTGGCAACAATCCCTTATGAATGGACAGTTTTGATTGAGTGACAATAACAATTGTTAATAAAGACATCCTGCCTAGAAAAATACTACTCATTTACAACACCTTACTCATGATTTTCCTTCTACAATAATATCTAAAAAATAAAAACATCAGCCATGTTTAATAAATAACAAACGTAGGCACCCGTTGTGAGAACCTTGAAATTATAAATATACATATATGTTCGCGTTGCATGCGCATTTTAGACTTTTAATAAATTTTATTTGATCTTAAATAAGTGTGCAAAAATAATTTGTTTTAGGTCACAAATAATCCAATTGTACAAAATATTAGATTTATTTGAATTTTTGCCAAGTTAAGTTAATATTTCTTGACGTAGAGTGTGTTATTGTTTTTATTCTAATTTCTTGATTTCAATAGCTAATTTTAAATATTAATAATGTTAGGTGTTAAGGGGAAACTAGAATTAGGACGAATCGGTTTAAAGTCAAAACTTTTTATAATTACATTTAGGACGTTGTATTACGATAATTGAATTTTGCAAGGTTAGTATACTAGCAGGCATTCGATTTACCTTTGGGATAAATTTGGAGTTAGTTTAGGATTGAGGGTTTAAGTGGAAATTCGGATGAAATGTGAAAAGACCAAATTGGCCCTCCTCTAATTCAAATTCATCATGCAGCCATGGAATAATTCTTGAATAAACTCAATTTCAATCACTTCCAATTTCTGCCGGTTCCATTCCCACTTCTCAATCTAGCACCTTCCATTGCCATTGCCGACTCCACTCACAACACCTCAATATATATATACATTCCACCTCCCTCATCCGCGGCTTAGCTTTCCATTTCAGCAACCCCAACATTCCACAACACCATTCCAATTCACATCACTTCCTGCCTTGGTATCATCAACGAAAGGAAACCAGAGAGAGAGCTGTGCGAGTTGCAGACCTTGAGCTGTCCGAGAGTGCGTGAGAGAAGAGATAACCGTGCAAGCTTCACTACTTCCTTCATCACTCGAGAGTTACCATTTCATTCTTCACCATCAACCATCCGTGATCAATATAACCACAATCACCACAGCTGCAACTACTACACTCAGACCAACTATCCTCGCGTGCGTGAGCAAAGTCGGGAGGAGAGAAAAAAATTTTTAGCAAACTGGTCGTGTGAGTGAGCTCCATTTGAGGTAAATTCTGGACTAAAATTAGTTGATCATGGGTTGATGAAGCTGTTTAGAGGCATGCATGTGAGGGTTGTGCATTTGGATGAAGAATTGAGTTATCAGAAAATTGGTTTCGGAAGAATTTGGAATTTGCGGTGAGCTTGAGCTGGAAATTTCAGCTTTGATTTGCTTGATCGTGTTAATCTGAGCTTAAATAGGAGGTTTGCTAACTAGAAACTGGATGATTATGCTATGCATGATGTTAATTGGTTCGGATTAAACAAGAAAAAAAAATAAAAAAAAAATCTGCTGCATGCAAGTCATCCGAAAATAGTTGAACAAATTCTGGAATTTTGGATGGATGTTGCTGGTGTCCGACCTTGTTTTGGACAAGAGTTGATAGTAATTCCATTTATTAGTCATGCATGTTAGTTTTGAGTATATAATTCAGTGATCCAGCCGAAGAAAATCCGGATTAGTGATCGACTAAGCTGCTGGAATTTTTCCAGTGTAGCCGAGTGAAGAAGAAAAGAATTTTCCAGTTTTCTTTTGCGAATTATGGGTTCTAAAATTATGTTATGAGCTGTAAATTTCGTGTTGTTGATTAAGATACCCCATAAGCATAATAATTACCATCTGCATGATAAGCTGGGAGTGTAAAAGGTTGAAGTCTTGTTGCTGGAAAATTTGGTTAATGGCCGATTGAGAAAGGAGCTAAATTCTTATATTGTTTTGGAAAATGTCCATGGTAGTTGGCTATAATTCTAAGTAAAGCATCTTATAACATCTTGTGCTAGTTTTCATGTTTATCTTATCGATTATAATACTTGAAAAACTGGTGTATTGGACCATGAACTAAAGCAATTTTTGAAGGAAAATATTCTCTAGCATGGCCGAATTGATTTTTCTTTTCTTCTTGTTTTGGATTGAAATCCTGGTTGAACTGTGATTGAAAGTAATTGTTTGATGTCAAAAGCTAATGATTCATGAAGTTCTTGGGCATTTGAGTAGTTTTTGCAACAATTTAATTTTGATAAATTTGGTTTAAATGGTTGGCTGAAATGTACTTGGAAGGTCCATGGTTTGTGATTTGGAATTTTTGTGATACCTTGGACTTCCTTTGATGAATTTTGTTTGGATTGGAATTTGTTGAGACCTAGGGTTAATGATTGATGAAGCCCTAGTGAAATTTATATTTGAATTGTGTCTTAGCTATAATGGCAACTTGGAACATAAGGTGCAAATGAATTGGAATCGTGAAGTCCGTTTTAGTCCTTGGAATTCAAGTACCTTTAAAACAAGCCTTGTGGGTATGTTTTGTCTTAATATCAAATTATACATCTTGAGTATAACACGTTAACGTTAAATTTGGATATCGGGATTTTTTTTAAGAAAAAAAAAAACCTTGTTTGAACTAATTTGGTTCTAGTTTGCCCTCTAGAAGGGAAATATCTTTAAAGAAACCACATGAAACATTTTATTTCTTTACTAGTCTTGACTCTAAGAAATTTATTGATTTGTTTCAAGGAATTAAACTAGTTTATACAAGGTAATTTTTTTTTATATAAATAAACCAAGAGTTGTTTAGTAAAACTTATGGTTTTTTTAGAACTTGAATTTCTAGGGTTTAACGAGGACGTGGACTTCGATTCCCAGCTTGACTTTTGAGCTTCACTTTTGGTGAGTGTTCGTGTTTGTTCTATGACTAAAGTGTTAAAGTGCTTTCTTGACTTGTTATGTGATATTTGGAAAGTGGTTTTCCTGAACCATCGAAGTGGCAGTGTGTACTTTATCGCACTAGCCTTTCGAGTGGTGGCTTGCTTGAAATGTTTTCTCGAATATCTTGCAATTGTTGACTGGAGCGTGGACTCGTCAACTAATCTACCAGGCAGGGGAACGTACCACACCTTAGGGTGGGAGGGCCTCCTATCCTGACCTGGTAACCACTTGTTGTGACGTCGTTGGGTGAACCCCTCGACTAGTTTACAAAAAGGTATACTCGAGTAATACCAAACTCTCTCGTGGGGCGTACGGGCCCGGTGTGGGAGTAAGTTGGTTGGAGCGTGTTAAGAGAAAATGTGACAGCCCCACCTCCCCCTAAGGAGAACCAGAGGGTTCGGCGGGCCGCCTGCCCAGCTCTCGCCGGGATTCAGTCGTTCACTATAATTCTCAAATGAATTACAAGAATAAACCTCAAATATTACAATGTAAATCTCCAATATAACTCAAATGTTCCAACATTTACATATCAAAAGCGAAGCGTCCACGCTTCCACTGCGCCACTCTGATCCATGATCCCAATTCTTATACAAGAGGAATTCCATAACAATAAAATCACAACAAGCCTTCCTTCGCCACGAGCCCTGTGGAGGGGAATAAAATATTTTTGGGGTGAGCTAGAAGCTCAGCGAGTAACCATTAAAATCAGTAATCAAATCGGTTTCACAATAGTTCATTTCAATGATGTCATAAATCAAATGATAAGTCCAGAAACAATTACAACATTTACAATACATTAAAATGGAGTATCAATAATTCAAGGAACATTTACAATGGAAAGCGATAGTAACATTCATTAAAAGGATACAGGCTCACAAGGAGCAATTCGTTGTTCGTTTCCCATTCATTTCCCCTTATACCTCCAATCGTTTGAAAATACATTTTTTTTGTAAGTAGAATCCCTCGTTCATCCTTTTGTTCGTTCATCCCCTTTTCCGGACGTTGACCGGACTCCACCCATCCGACCATTGGCCGGACTCCACCCATTCGGACGTAGCCGGACTACAAGGTAATACTCGAGTATACCAATTCACCCAGGGTCACCCTATCGCCCGACCGAGTCCGCTTCTGGCTCGAGTCGATCGGTAACAAAGGGCAGTGGCCAGTTCAGCCAAACGGCTTACATTCATGCGCAACTAGCATTTAATCATTAATTATTAAAATTTTCATATTTATTTAGGTCGAGTGCGATAAAGTACACACTCACCTAGAAAACTCGTTTTAACAATCATTGAAAGCACTTAACACATTATCAATCAATAATAACAAGCCAATAAGTCAAGGAAATATATCAAACAAGGAACACTCTCATATAAGCACGCATGATATGCAAGAAAACAGTTCAAAAGTAACTTTGGAAATAGTTTAGAAGTAAATAATGCAAGAAAACAGTTCAAAAGTAAATAATGCAGGAACGGTTCATAAATAACTTTCGAAATAGTTTGAGGTCACTCACCTCAATGGCTCAGAAATCATCCATCATATAACATTGCCTTGCTCAAATCCAAGTCTTAGATCACAAACTCAATGCAAACAAATCCCTTCAAAGTTCGGACAACACTTCCCCTGAATTTGATAACTTTTCCAACCATCCTGGCTTCATTATTTCCTCATTCCAACCCCAAAGGTACACACACAACAACAAGTTCATCCAATAGCCACTCAGCAAGCTCCAAGTAGTACTAGTACAAGTCAAGCTAGGGAAAAGTCCGGAAATGAAAGTTAAGCTCAAAACCAGAAAAACAGTTTTGACGTCATTTTGCGGTAATGGTACCAAAGGCGCTACGATTGTCGGATGAAGGTTCAAGACCCACCATTTCGAAGCTAAAAGACAGGGCTACAACAATGCAGAAGGTCACTCAACCCAGTTTCGAGTGTAACCAGGTCAAAAATGCAAGATACCATACCAGAATCACAAAAACAGAGTCACAGAACGCATTCTAGCGGAAACATCATAACTCAGGCTCTCCAAGTCCAAATCCTGGAATTCCAAAACCATCTGAAAGATAAGAAACAGGGTTACATTTAATCAGAAGGCCTCAACAACCAATCCAGAAGCAATTCCAGCCAAAACAACCAATTACAGGCGCAATTCTTACATTCGGGTAAAACCAGAACAACAATAGTAATTTCGACTTTTCTCATTCTACACTACTCCGATTGACCTGAAATTTTGTAGGAACCTCTAAAATATCATTCCCTACAACTTTCATGTTTTAAGCCAAGGCCAATTCGGCCTCTAACAAGGAGCTAAAAATTCGGGCAGAATGAAGAACATTGAAACCTAGTTTTCCACTTTTCCTTCCAAAACAGAAATTGATTGTAATTAATCACTTTTTCCACCTCCTAGAGTCATTAAACATCATTTCCAATTATCATATATGACCCCATAATCATATCCATATGAAAACAGAAAAATCCCCAAAAATTATAAAACTTCACCAATTCAACCAAAATCAAGATATAATCCATAAAAGTGCATCTTATACCACCACCAATCATGAATTGAACATCAATTAAGGGAGGAGAGTGGTTCTTCAGAACTCACCTTAGCCATACAAGAGATAGAGCAACAAATCACCTTAGCTTTCCAAACAACTCCACAACATACCTCAAGACCACTTAGCAAAGAGATTTTATGGAATGATTTGGAGTTTTATTGGTTGGATTTGAAGATTGAGCAAGAAATAGAAGGAAGAAATTGAGAGCTTTTCTTTCTTTCTTGAGCAAGAACATTCGGCCAAGAAGCTTGCAAAATGAAGCTTATTTTGATCAATTTTTTTGTATTTATTTGGTAAAGGTAAAGGTAAAGTCAAATGGTCAAAGTCCAAGATTAAATCACAAGGTGACACTTTTCACCTTTTGGTTCAAAACTTATCTTTTTGTCTCTCCAATACAAATATCTTAACACCTTGTAAAATAATATCACTTTCCAACAAGTTGTCAAAAATATATTGCGTTTACCGCACTTGCGGGTCCCACGTTCAAAATACGCTCTTAATTTCTCAAAAACTAACCGATACTAGAAAAATCATTTTAAAACTATTTTTGCTCATAAACTTTATTTGGGAAATTTTTCTAATAAAGAAAATGTAGAAAAGGCGGGCGATTAAATAAAATAAACCCTAGAAAATTAGAAAATTTCCGGATTTGCACACTTATACTTTTCGGGGCGTCACAGAAAAAAATATGAATCTACATGGATTTTAGATAGTGAAAGTTGACGGAGGGTCAACTGCGGTTCATTTTGATCAAGTGCGGGGAAATGGCTCTTGACAGCTCCTGTATCCTATCCTGTGTTGTTATACGCTTTCTTATTTGTTGAATTTAAGCTTGGAACTATTATTTGCTATTTGCTTTTATGATTGCATGTTTTTGGGCACCACTGAGCTTTAGCTCACCACACGATGTTTGTTTTCCTTAACAGGTTTCAGCATCCGGAAGTTTTGAAGTCTGCTTAAGCTTTCATAATTGTAGTTCGAGTCGTTTTAGTATCTTTGTTTTGGGTTGTCACTTGAAGTTGGAAAAGTGCAAACCCTAAGTTCTGGCTTGTATGAATTTATTTGAGCTCTCTGAGTTTATTGTGTGGTTTGTAACATATATATTTGTAGTTTGTGTTGAACTAGATGGAGATGTACTTAAGAGGGAACGTTTGGATGTTCAATGGTAATGTTATCTCTGAAGTTAATGTGTTTTAGAATTTCAGTTGTTTTAAAGCTTGGCGTGTTCGGGTGACGAATGGTGTTCTGGTTTTAAGTTATATGTGGATTTTTAGTAGGTTTACTTGCGTGAGTCCTGGCGAGAGCTGGGCAGGCGACCCGCTAACCCTCTGGTTCGCCTTAGGGAAAAGTGGGGCCGCCATATGTGGTATCAGAGCCTATGTTAGAATTTATTTGGAGGATATATTAGATATGCTAGAAATCTTGAGCCTTTTAAGAGTTAAGAAGTGAGTTGGTTAGATATACCTTAAGTGGCACTCGAGCAAGTTAGCTATTTAAGTATTAACCTTTGGATGTGGTTGCTTTGTAGGTATGGAAAACGGAAACGGACATGCTAATGCTAATGGAGTGGCTAATGGACATGTAGAGCCTCTTAGGTCCATCTCCTATAGGCCACGTGACGGAGGACCTCGTATACGTTATACACCAACTGATAGGTTTCCTCGATGCCAGTGTAGGGTCACGTATGCTTACCCTAACGAGTTAGTGCTGTCCTTGGACGACGAGCATCGCCAGTTGAGAGACGCTAATCATATTTTGACCCAGGATGTCGAGGAATTGAGCATCATGGTTGATACTCAGATGGATCGTATAGCTGAGCTCCAACAGAGGTTAGCAGCCGAGAGGGCTAGGTCAGAGGCCGCTCGTGAGGAGTTAGGGAGACAGAGGTCTCGATTGACTCGAGTAGCTGAGGAGGTACGTGATAGGTGTACGGGTATTATGGCCGACGCCACTATGATGATAGACGAGGTCATGGGGATCATTGAGGGTACTGCTTAGGCAGGTGTGGAGGAGGACCCGGAGGAGGACCTTAAGGAGGCCGTTGCTCCTGGCAGCCCTGCTGAGGGTTAGACCAGGCTTGCCTTGCTTGTAAATGGGTATCCAGGGTTGGTTAGGGTGACACTAGTTTAGGTCCTAGCATTTTGTCTAGCTAGATGTCCTACTTTTGAGGCACTATATCCCTATCTTGGTTTAAGGAGTTGTTTGTACATATTTACTAAACTTGTGTGCCTTACTTTTGGAAGGCACCCTAACCTGCTAGCTGTATGAACTTTGGTATGTGAATATGTGTTTTAAATGTTCTATTTTCTTTCTCTTGATATTCATGATGACTTTACTTGATAATAATAAGTAAATAAATAACAATAATTTTTGCTTAATCGTTTTATTTATATCAATAGGCATAACTAGGCTATGGATCGACGCGTTAGAGGTAGAGAACGTGGGAGATCAACTAGGCAACACCCCGAGGGTAGTGGTGATAGGGAACCTGAGGTCAATCAAGACCATGGTCAAGGAAACGTGGCCGGAGACCCAGTGGCCACCGCAATTAATAGAATAACCAATGTTCTAGAGCGCATGACCGAGCACCCAGCTCCGGGGGCAGTGCATCATCAAGGAGGCCCAATCGATACCGAGGATCGGGCATTAGAGATATTCTTGAAGTTTGGACCTCCTAAGTTCTATGGAGGTCCAGAACCTGAGGTAGCCGAAGGTTGGTGGGAGAGGATCTCTGATATTTTTGCCGCTCTAAACTATACGGAAGAGAGGCAAGTGACTTTTACAGCATTCCAGTTTGAGGGAGCTGCTCGTTCCTGGTGGAACCTAATTAGGGTTAATTGGGACAGGAACCATATTCCTAGGACCTGGGCGAACTTCACTCGGGAGTTCAATGCCAAGTTTCTACCCCCTCTCATCCAAGAGAAAAGAGAGGATGACTTTATCAAGTATAAGCAGGGGGCGGTGAGTGTCGCCGAATATGAAATCCAGTTCACAAAATTGTCCCGTTTTGCTCCTGAATTGGTAGCCACGGAGCAAAGGCGTGTAAGGAGGTTTGTGCAGGGGCTAAACGTGGAAATCCAGAAGGGATTAGCGGCTGTTCGGTTAGACACGTTTGCTGACGCTGTTGAAAGAGCTCAAAGAGTTGAAGTTGCTAGAGCTCAAGTAAAATCCTTCCAGGCTAAGAAAAGATTTGGCCCTAGCAGCAGTCGGGAGCCGACTAATACAAATACTCCACCGGCCAAAGTAGGTCGAGGAATGGGTGGAGTAAATAATCCTGGAGCACCACGAGGCGCTCTGGCAAGAGGAACTGGGGCAAGAGGTACCGGAAGAAGAGATATTGATACTAGAGGAGGACCAAGTGTAAGGAATCAGACTAGGAACGCCCTGCAAGGAGGTCGTGTGACCACCCCTCAGGTAATTTGTGGGTATTGCAGGAGGGTCGGCCATACTGGGAATGAATGTTGGATGAGAGAAGGGAAGTGCTTGAGGTGCGGAAGTAGCGAGCACCAAATTGCCGGCTGCCCAAAAATGCAAGAAGGTGGTACCCCAAATGTTAAACAAGCCACTTCTGGGGAAAATGGGCCAAAAGTTCCGGCTAGGGTGTACGCCATAGACGATCAACCTGTACCTGATTCCTCGGAGGTCGTGGAAGGTACTCTTCCAATCTTTCATCGATTAGCTAGAGTATTAATTGATCCTGGCGCAACTCATTCATTTGTGAATCCAATTTTTATGGCCGAAATTGATGTACAACCTGTTAGATTACCCTTTGATCTTGAAGTTAGGACACCTATGGGTAATAAGGGTATAATTACTAGCCTGGCCTATAAGAATTGCGAGTTTTGGATTGGAGAGCGTAAGATGCTAGTAGATCTGGTTAGTTTGGACATAAAGGGGTATGATGTAATCATAGGAATGGATTTCCTAGCTCATTACCATGCTAAACTTGATTGTAGAGCCAAAGTGGTAGAATTTTGGATTCTCGGGGAAGCAACCTTGAGATTGGACGTGAAAGGTAGGTTAGTATCATCTGTGACACCCCGAATATTAGGAGGTTGTTTGTAAAGAAGATACTAAAGTGTATTTCTTTGGGTTTGATTTAAAACCTTATTTTGTTTTAAATAGAAACCCTAATTTTAATTACTGAAATTGTAAAATCCCTCACGTTTTTCTTAAAAATTTCCTTTTATTTGGAAATTATTTATTTATTATAGCCCTACTACCCAATCATTCCACAATGAGTGTAAATAAACCTAGAAAGTAGAGTTTCACTTTTGGTTTCAAGATCGGAGCAAAATTAGGGTTTTCGCGATTTTTCGCCGGATGAATTTTCGATACAGAGTAAGGATTAAATTTGGAGATTAAAAGTGACTTTTAAGTAAGAAATAATATGTGATTAGGAGCAATGATATAAGGTTAGTGAATGGGAAGTAAAAACCCTAGTACGTGTGTTTTTAAGAGAAACGGCACGAACCGACGGGTACCGCGCACTACCGATTGAACGCACCACTTGACCACCACTTTCTTATCACATGAGCATTAATACTTGAGCAAAATATCCCCCCCTCATTGCCAGCTAGCTTGACCGAAAATGTGGACTAAAAATAGCAAGGAAAAGAAAGAGAAAAATGAAAGGTGGTGGTGGCGACAAGTGTCGCCACCTAAGGGTTTCTTGACCAAGACATGGTCATCGTTCTTATCCCAAAATTTTGTTCCTTTTCCCCTCATTATTTCTGTCCCATAGCCGAACAAGGAGAGGAGAGGAAGAGAGCAAGAAAACAAATTCCTTCTTCTTGAGTTGAATCATTCAAGTAAGAAATTGAAATTCCAAACCGATTAAAGTGTGGGTTGTGAGTTGGGAAGCTTGTGGAACCAAGAAATTTCTAAAGGAAGTGGAGTATCACTGTTCCAAGCCTTGTTCTTGAGGTATAAAAATATGATCATGATCCTTGCTCCTTTAAATTTTGGTTTAAGATGTTATTTAGATCATGTTTTAGCTTGATTACAAGATAAGCAAGTTGTTGTGATGATTCTTGGATGAGATATGCAAGCTAGGGTTTGATTAATTTCTGCCTAACCTTGTTTTATATTTAGTATATGTTGTATATAAGAGTAGATAAGGGGCTTTGGTAGAATTGGAAGCAAGAAAATGGAAGGATTGACTTGAGAATTCAAAAATTCCAGATTTCTGGAATTTCAGGATTTCATTCTGTCCGATTTTAATAATCATAGTTAGAGGAAAAATTAGGCTTGGCTTAAAACATGAAAGTTGTATATAATGGTATTTTATAGGTGCCTACAAAATTTCAGCTCAATCGGAGCAACGTAGCCCGTGAAAAGACCAAAATACTCTCACTGTTTTAAGGTTTTTCCCAGTAGTTCGTTTGGTCAGTTTATCCAGTTTATCACATTTATTCACTAGTATTAGTACTGATTTAGCTTTTTACTAAAACATGAAAGTTTTAGTATTCTGTCCTAGCTTTTAAACGCCTCCAAGAACACCTTAATCGGACCTTGGTAACCTGAGATATGACCATTCCAGTGCAGAGCGGTTAAAGAGCCGACTAGTTAGATTTTGGTTCTGTAAATTGAGTATTTGCCTAGGTTTCATTGGAAAATGGACTAAGTGATCTTCATGAAAATTGTAGCCCTGTGTCTTAGCTTCGAAACGGTATAATTTGTGCCTCAATCCGATAAGCGTAGCCTCGGATGTGTTATTTCCGCAACCACACGTCAAATCTGTCTTTTGCTAGATTGTATTTCCGCACTTGTTAGTACTTTGATTCTTATTCTTATGATGTTATGAGCCTATGGAACGGCTATTGACTTGAATTTATGATATATATGACTTTGGGATTGGCTGAGGAAAAATAATGAAGCCTAAATGGCTGGAAAATTAGGTAAACACAAAGGGCGTGCTGCCCAAATTTACGCTCAAGGACTATAGAAATACACTTGCGACTTGGGTAGAGTTGATATGAATATCACTTGAACCATCTAGGGTACTTGAGTCTTCTTGTTCCGAGGTATATAAGTAAGGACTTGGCCGAACTTGTACCCTTGAGAAATGAAATAATGATTGTTCGAAGTATGTTTTGTAACGACCCCACCTCCCCCTAAGGCGTACTAGAGGGTTCGATGGGCCGCCTGCCCAGCTCTCGCCGGGACTCAGTCGTTCGCTACAGTCCTCAATTAAAAATTGAAATAAATCACAAGAATAAATAGAGCATTGATCCAAACTTAAAGCGGAACTTATATACATTGCCAACCCAAAAGAGAATATAAACATCAAATATACAAGGGTTCTCAATCCTTCATACGTCCAGCCCGTGCCAAGCACTAGGCGAGAACCACTACAAAAGAAACAAAAGAAACAAAACTAGATTGGCTAGTCTATCTCAAGCTTACGTCCTCGCTCGCCTTCCCCTGTAAGGAAAAAAAAACTAAATGGATGAGCTAAAAGCCCAATGAGGTTCCGAACACATAATCAGATAATCAATCCAATACATTAAACATGAAGTATCAATAATTCAAGAAACATTTTCAATGGAAAGCGATAGTAACACATTCATTAAAAGGATACGGCTCACAAGAAGCAATTCGTTATTTCGTTCATTCGTTCTCCTGACATTTCCCCTTATTCCTCCAATCATTTGAAACTGCATTTTTCGTTTATCAATAACCCTCGTTCGATCGTTCGTTCATTCATTCATTCATTCACCCCCGTCCTGGCCGTTGGCCAGTCTCCACCAACCTACAGGGTAATACTCGAGTATACCAAACGTTCACCCAAGTCCCTAATCGCCCGACCGAGTCCGCTTCTGGCTCGAGACGACCGGTAACAAGGGGCAATGGCCAGTTCAGCCCAAAAGGCTTACATTCATGCGCAAGTAACATTTCAATCATTAAATCCTTGAAAATTGCACAGTTATTTAGGTCGAGTGCGATAAAGTACACACTCGCCTAGAAAGCTCGTTTTGGAAATCTTTAAAAGCACTTAACACATTAGCAAATGATAACAACAAGCCATAGAATCAAATAAGGAACACTCACCTAGAAATGCAAAATATCGTGCAAAATATCCTTCCGGATATTACCCTTAATCACCAATGAAACCTAAGGTTGAACAAGAGAACATATTACAGTTTATCGAGCAAAACATTTAAGGGAAACAAAGAAACCCGACTAATTAGGAGTAAAACGTGTAAAGATGACTTTCAAGTAAGAAGAGGGTTGTTTGAACCCAAGGATGAGAAATCATGTTTTAAAATGGAAAACCGGTCATGGTATTGGCCAAACAAAAGTATACAAGTTCAAATAGAAACCTAGCCCTCGGGCGAAAATTTGGGCAGCACGCCCTTTGTGTTTACCTAATTTTCCAGCCATTTTGGCTTCATTATTTTTCCTCAACCACAACCCAACATCACACATAAGCAATTCAAGTCAAGAGCCGTTCCATAGGCTCACAATATCATAAGAATAAGAGATACAGTAATAACAAGTGCAGAAATTCAATTTAGCAAAAGACAGATTTGACGTGTGAAAGCGGAAATAACTTATCCGAAGCTACGCTTATCGGATTAAGACGCAAACTATGCTGTTTCGAAGCTAAGACTCAGGGTTACAATGTTCATGAAGGTCACTTAGTTCAGTTTCTAATGTAACTTGGTCAAATTCTCAAATTACCAAACCAGAAACCAATTCGTCGGCTGTTTAAACGCAGAACACTGTAATGGTCATAACTCAGTTTACACAAGTCTGAATCAGGTGTTCTTAGAGGCATTTTAAAGCTAATACAGAACACTACAACTTTCATGTTTTGGCCCAGAGCTAAATCAGACTGGATCCTGGTCAAAAAACGTGATAAACTGGACTTAACTGAAGAAACGGACTGCTGGGAATTACTTAGAACAGTAAGGGTATTTTGGACTTTTCACGTCCTACATTGCTCCGATTGAGCTGAAATTTTGTAGGCACCTATAAAATGTCATTCTCTACAACTTGTCTTCTTTGACTTAAGGCCAATTCGGCCTCTAACACACAGATAAAAATTCGGACAGAATGTTGGGGAAATTTTCCAGATTCTGGAATTTCTAGTTTCTAGTGAATCTTTCCTTAATTTCTTGGTCTAATCACTACCACAACACCTTATAAAACCTCAATTGCAACATATAAGCATCATACAACAATTTGGGCAGAATTTCCACAAGCCCTAGTTCATCAAATAAATTGGGAAAAACTTCTAAAACATGCTAATCATCCGTGATTCCACCACAAAATCAAACTACTAAACTTAATTTAACAAAATTGAAAGCAAAACTTAGAGAGATAAACTCTCTTACCTTGAATAAAGGTCACTAAGAGTAGCCCAAGCTCTCTCCTTCAAAAATCATACCACAAGTCACTAACTAGTCACTCAAGAACAAGTTTAATCGGTTTAGTTTCTTTGTTTCCTCACTTTGTGACTTGATTCAAGAAGAAATGGAGAAGCTTTTCTCTTGTTTTTGCTCTCTCTCTCTCACGGTTCTTCAGCAGAAATAATGAGGAAGAATGGTGCAATTTTGGGGATAAGAAAGTTGGACAATGTCTTGGTCAATGGCCTCTAATGGTGTGACACTTGTCACAACCCTTACCAAGTAAAATTTCCTTTTCTTTTCTTGTATTTTCAGCCTCTAATTTCGGTCAAGCTTAGCTGGAATTTAGGAGATATTTTGCTCAAATATTAATGAGCTCATGTGGTAAGAAAGTGGTGGTCAAGTGGTGCGTTCAAACGGTAGTGCGCGGGACCCGCCGGTTCGCGCCGTTTTTCTTAAAAACTCACGTACTAGGGTTTTTACTTCCCATTCACTAACCTTATCTCATTGCCACTAGTCACATATTATTTCTCACTTAAAAGTCACTTTTAATCCCCAAATTAATTCTTACTCTGTACCGAAAATTCATCCGGCGAAAAATCGCGAAAACCCTAATTTTGCTCCAAACTTGAAACCGAAGCGTAAAACCCTATTTTCTAGGTTTATTTACACTTAGTGTGAAATATTTGGGTAGTGGCCTTTGATAAATAATAATTTTCAAATAAAAGGGTATTTTTGAGAAAAATACAAGAAATTTGCGAGTCCTCACATTCTCTCCCCCTTAAAAAAATTTCGTCCTCGAAATTTTACCTTCAGTTGCCTCAGACGAGTCCGGAACTTGTCGGTTGTCTAAAGCATAAACCTTTGCCGGTCCGCTAGTTCATTTTCCCTCCTTCATTCACTTGTGATTTAGCTCCATCCAGTTGCAGAATATTGCTTTCACGTGACTGTCTCCTCGGACAGTTGCTAACTTGATGATTGCCACTTCCGCAGATTAAACATTTCCGCCCCTTTCTCCAACAATCGCTTTCGACATGATTTGCCTTTCCACAGTACCCACAGACCACGTGAGAAGCCATCTTTTGGCTTTCTTGAAAACTTTTCCCAAATCTGATTTGACTTTCTTTTGTAGATCCTTCACCTATCGCCCCTAATGTCCATGGTGGGTGGGACAAAAAGTTCACTTTTTGCACTTTGGAAGGGACTCTCGCTTCACTTAATTCCTCCACTACACTACTCGATGCACTCCTTTTCTGGGTCTGGGAAGCTTTTATCTGTGCCTTTGCAGTCTCGATTCTTTGAGCTTTCTCAAGGGCCTCCGTAAACGTATTCACTTGTACTGCCGCTAATGCTTCTTGGAGTTCCAAATTTAATCCTTGTATAAACCGTCTTACTCTTCGCCGTTCTGTGGCCACCAATTCAGAAGCAAACTTGGATAGTTTCGTAAATTTCGTTTCATATTCGGCCACACTTAACGTTCCCTGGCGTAGTCCAATAAACTCTTCCTCTCTCCTCTCTTGAACTAAAGGAGGGAGGTATTTCTCGTTAAATTCCCTTATGAAATTCGTCCATGTCCATACGGTCTGTTCTCTTTCCCATTTTGCTTTAATAACGTTCCACCACGCTCGGGCCGATCCTTCAAATTGGAACACCGCAAAGTTTACTTGTCTTTGCTCGGTGTAGTTCAAGACGGTGAAAATATTAATCATGGCCTCTAACCATTGTTCGGCTATATCCGGATCAGATCCTCCAAGGAATTTCGGAGGAGTAAATTTCTGGAACCTCTCAAGAGCCTTATCTTCTCCGATTTCAGGGTTCCGGGGTTGATTCACGGCCATTTGGCCTTGTTGATCCACCAGTCTTGCCAAGATATCTGTCATTTGTTGCATTACCGTTGCCATTTGGTCTTCGGCTTCAACCCTCATTCCTTGCTCTTGTGCAGCTGTTGTTTCTCTTTCCTCTCTTGGCTCTTGAGCTCGTTCATTCCCACGGTCACGTCCCCGTCCACGGCTACGTCTCCCGTCCATATATATGTTTTCCCTCTCTTTTCTTTTCCCCCAAAAAGGTAATTTAATAAATAAACACGATAAGGTTACTAAAGTAACTATTGAGGGCACCAAATATTCAAATGAACATATACCCACATAACACGCCATACCAAGAAGACGGATAAGCAAATACACAAATACATATCAAGTTGGACAGATAACCATGTACATACAGGTATACTAACGTCATGTAGTAACAATATACTGTAAATCAAAAGGAAAAGGTGAAGTCGTCCCAGTATCAGCCCGTCTGGTCTCTCACGTCACTTACTATCCAAACTAGATGTCCCTGACCTCTTGTGCTCATTCTAGTCAGACAAAGCCTGTTCATGTTCCCGAAATACAAGTCTCAAGTATTTAGCAGCACCTCAACTATAGAGTACTCAGGCACGAGAATCCGAAATAAGATAATTCACATCTCGAGCTGCAGTCTCAAGAGTAAACTATCTACAATCGGAATTCCTACCTGACATACCTATCTATGGTCTTCAGATACCATGAGAAAGATTTAAGGCCCATAACATTCGCAATTCATAGTTTCACTTAGTCCCTCATACTTTTTCACCACTTAGTCCAGGGTCACTCCACGTAGAAACCACGCGAAGCAGCTATAAGGTTTATCCCTCAATCGCTTAACTTTCAAGTCCAATCAAATCCCACAGTCCGGTATCCTAATCTTTAATCTAGGATACACTACAGAGATCTGAAGCCTAAGCTCTAATACCATTTGTAACGACCCCACCTCCCCCTAAGGCGTACTAGAGGGTTCGATGGGCCGCCTGCCCAGCTCTCGCCGGGACTCAGTCGTTCGCTACAGTCCTCAATTAAAAATTGAAATAAATCACAAGAATAAATAGAGCATTGATCCAAACTTAAAGCGGAACTTATATACATTGCCAACCCAAAAGAGAATATAAACATCAAATATACAAGGGTTCTCAATCCTTCATACGTCCAGCCCGTGCCAAGCACTAGGCGAGAACCACTACAAAAGAAACAAAAGAAACAAAACTAGATTGGCTAGTCTATCTCAAGCTTACGTCCTCGCTCGCCTTCCCCTGTAAGGAAAACAAAACTAAATGGATGAGCTAAAAGCCCAATGAGGTTCCGAACACATAATCAGATAATCAATCCAATACATTAAACATGAAGTATCAATAATTCAAGAAACATTTTCAATGGAAAGCGATAGTAACACATTCATTAAAAGGATACGGCTCACAAGAAGCAATTCGTTATTTCGTTCATTCGTTCTCCTGACATTTCCCCTTATTCCTCCAATCATTTGAAACTGCATTTTTCGTTTATCAATAACCCTCGTTCGATCGTTCGTTCATTCATTCATTCATTCACCCCCGTCCTGGCCGTTGGCCAGTCTCCACCAACCTACAGGGTAATACTCGAGTATACCAAACGTTCACCCAAGTCCCTAATCGCCCGACCGAGTCCGCTTCTGGCTCGAGACGACCGGTAACAAGGGGCAATGGCCAGTTCAGCCCAAAAGGCTTACATTCATGCGCAAGTAACATTTCAATCATTAAATCCTTGAAAATTGCACAGTTATTTAGGTCGAGTGCGATAAAGTACACACTCGCCTAGAAAGCTCGTTTTGGAAATCATTAAAAGCACTTAACACATTAGCAAATGATAACAACAAGCCATAGAATCAAATAAGGAACACTCACCTAGAAATGCAAAATATCGTGCAAAATATCCTTCCGGATATTACCCTTAATCACCAATGAAACCTAAGGTTGAACAAGAGAACATATTACAGTTTATCGAGCAAAACATTTAAGGGAAACAAAGAAACCCGACTAATTAGGAGTAAAACGTGTAAAGATGACTTTCAAGTAAGAAGAGGGTTGTTTGAACCCAAGGATGAGAAATCATGTTTTAAAATGGAAAACCGGTCATGGTATTGGCCAAACAAAAGTATACAAGTTCAAATAGAAACCTAGCCCTCGGGCGAAAATTTGGGCAGCACGCCCTTTGTGTTTACCTAATTTTCCAGCCATTTTGGCTTCATTATTTTTCCTCAACCACAACCCAACATCACACATAAGCAATTCAAGTCAAGAGCCGTTCCATAGGCTCACAATATCATAAGAATAAGAGATACAGTAATAACAAGTGCAGAAATTCAATTTAGCAAAAGACAGATTTGACGTGTGAAAGCGGAAATAACTTATCCGAAGCTACGCTTATCGGATTAAGACGCAAACTATGCTGTTTCGAAGCTAAGACTCAGGGTTACAATGTTCATGAAGGTCACTTAGTTCAGTTTCTAATGTAACTTGGTCAAATTCTCAAATTACCAAACCAGAAACCAATTCGTCGGCTGTTTAAACGCAGAACACTGTAATGGTCATAACTCAGTTTACACAAGTCTGAATCAGGTGTTCTTAGAGGCATTTTAAAGCTAATACAGAACACTACAACTTTCATGTTTTGGCCCAGAGCTAAATCAGACTGGATCCTGGTCAAAAAACGTGATAAACTGGACTTAACTGAAGAAACGGACTGCTGGGAATTACTTAGAACAGTAAGGGTATTTTGGACTTTTCACGTCCTACATTGCTCCGATTGAGCTGAAATTTTGTAGGCACCTATAAAATGTCATTCTCTACAACTTGTCTTCTTTGACTTAAGGCCAATTCGGCCTCTAACACACAGATAAAAATTCGGACAGAATGTTGGGGAAATTTTCCAGATTCTGGAATTTCTAGTTTCTAGTGAATCTTTCCTTAATTTCTTGGTCTAATCACTACCACAACACCTTATAAAACCTCAATTGCAACATATAAGCATCATACAACAATTTGGGCAGAATTTCCACAAGCCCTAGTTCATCAAATAAATTGGGAAAAACTTCTAAAACATGCTAATCATCCGTGATTCCACCACAAAATCAAACTACTAAACTTAATTTAACAAAATTGAAAGCAAAACTTAGAGAGATAAACTCTCTTACCTTGAATAAAGGTCACTAAGAGTAGCCCAAGCTCTCTCCTTCAAAAATCATACCACAAGTCACTAACTAGTCACTCAAGAACAAGTTTAATCGGTTTAGTTTCTTTGTTTCCTCACTTTGTGACTTGATTCAAGAAGAAATGGAGAAGCTTTTCTCTTGTTTTTGCTCTCTCTCTCTCACGGTTCTTCAGCAGAAATAATGAGGAAGAATGGTGCAATTTTGGGGATAAGAAAGTTGGACAATGTCTTGGTCAATGGCCTCTAATGGTGTGACACTTGTCACAACCCTTACCAAGTAAAATTTCCTTTTCTTTTCTTGTATTTTCAGCCTCTAATTTCGGTCAAGCTTAGCTGGAATTTAGGAGATATTTTGCTCAAATATTAATGAGCTCATGTGGTAAGAAAGTGGTGGTCAAGTGGTGCGTTCAAACGGTAGTGCGCGGGACCCGCCGGTTCGCGCCGTTTTTCTTAAAAACTCACGTACTAGGGTTTTTACTTCCCATTCACTAACCTTATCTCATTGCCACTAGTCACATATTATTTCTCACTTAAAAGTCACTTTTAATCCCCAAATTAATTCTTACTCTGTACCGAAAATTCATCCGGCGAAAAATCGCGAAAACCCTAATTTTGCTCCAAACTTGAAACCGAAGCGTAAAACCCTATTTTCTAGGTTTATTTACACTTAGTGTGAAATATTTGGGTAGTGGCCTTTGATAAATAATAATTTTCAAATAAAAGGGTATTTTTGAGAAAAATACAAGAAATTTGCGAGTCCTCACATTCTCTCCCCCTTAAAAAAATTTCGTCCTCGAAATTTTACCTTCAGTTGCCTCAGACGAGTCCGGAACTTGTCGGTTGTCTAAAGCATAAACCTTTGCCGGTCCGCTAGTTCATTTTCCCTCCTTCATTCACTTGTGATTTAGCTCCATCCAGTTGCAGAATATTGCTTTCACGTGACTGTCTCCTCGGACAGTTGCTAACTTGATGATTGCCACTTCCGCAGATTAAACATTTCCGCCCCTTTCTCCAACAATCGCTTTCGACATGATTTGCCTTTCCACAGTACCCACAGACCACGTGAGAAGCCATCTTTTGGCTTTCTTGAAAACTTTTCCCAAATCTGATTTGACTTTCTTTTGTAGATCCTTCACCTATCGCCCCTAATGTCCATGGTGGGTGGGACAAAAAGTTCACTTTTTGCACTTTGGAAGGGACTCTCGCTTCACTTAATTCCTCCACTACACTACTCGATGCACTCCTTTTCTGGGTCTGGGAAGCTTTTATCTGTGCCTTTGCAGTCTCGATTGTTTGAGCTTTCTCAAGGGCCTCCGTAAACGTATTCACTTGTACTGCCGCTAATGCTTCTTGGAGTTCCAAATTTAATCCTTGTATAAACCGTCTTACTCTTCGCCGTTCTGTGGCCACCAATTCAGAAGCAAACTTGGATAGTTTCGTAAATTTCGTTTCATATTCGGCCACACTTAACGTTCCCTGGCGTAGTCCAATAAACTCTTCCTCTCTCCTCTCTTGAACTAAAGGAGGGAGGTATTTCTCGTTAAATTCCCTTATGAAATTCGTCCATGTCCATACGGTCTGTTCTCTTTCCCATTTTTCTTTAATAACGTTCCACCACGCTCGGGCCGATCCTTCAAATTGGAACACCGCAAAGTTTACTTGTCTTTGCTCGGTGTAGTTCAAGACGGTGAAAATATTAATCATGGCCTCTAACCATTGTTCGGCTATATCCGGATCAGATCCTCCAAGGAATTTCGGAGGAGTAAATTTCTAAAACCTCTCAAGAGCCTTATCTTCTCTGATTTCAGGGTTCCGGGGTTGATTCACGGCCATTTGGCCTTGTTGATCCACCAGTCTTGCCAAGATATCTGTCATTTGTTGCATTACCGTTGCCATTTGGTCTTCGGCTTCAACCCTCATTCCTTGCTCTTGTGCAGCTGTTGTTTCTCTTTCCTCTCTTGGCTCTTGAGCTCGTTCATTCCCACGGCCACGTCCACGTCCACGGCTACGTCTCCCGTCCATATATATGTTTTCCCTCTCTTTTCTTTTCCCCCAAAAAGGTAATTTAATAAATAAACACGATAAGGTTACTAAAGTAACTATTGAGGGCACCAAATATTCAAATGAACATATACCCACATAACACGCCATACCAAGAAGACGGATAAGCAAATACACAAATACATATCAAGTTGGACAGATAACCATGTACATACAGGTATACTAACGTCATGTAGTAACAATATACTGGTAAATCAAAAGGAAAAGGTGAAGTCGCCCCAGTATCAGCCCGTCTGGTCCCTCACGTCACTTACTATCCAAACTAGATGTCCCTGACCTCTTGTGCTCATTCTAGTCAGACAAAGCCTGTTCATGTTCCCAAAATACAAGTCTCAAGTATTTAGCAGCACCTCAACTATAAAGTACTCAGGCACGAGAATCCGAAATAAGATAATTCACATCTCGAGCTGCAGTCTCAAGAGTAAACTATCTACAATCGGAATTCCTACCTGACATACCTATCTATGGTCTTCAGATACCATGAGAAAGATTTAAGGCCTATAACATTCACAATTCATAGCTTCACTTAGTCCCTCATACTTTTTCACCACTTAGTCCAGGGTCACTCCACGTAGAAACCACGCGAAGCAGCTATAAGTTTTATCCCTCAATCGCTTACCTTTCAAGTCCAATCAAATCCCACAGTCCGGTATCCTAATCTTTAATCTAGGATACACTACAGAGATCTGAAACCTAAGCTCTGATACCATTCGTGACGACCCCACCTCCCCCTAAGGCGTACCAGAGGGTTCGGCGGGCCGCCTGCCCAGCTCTCGCCGGGACTCAGTCGTTCGCTACAGTCCTCAATTAAAAATTGAAATAAATCACAAGAATAAATAGGGCATTGATCCAAACTTAAAGCGGAACTTATATACATTGCCAACCCAAAAGAGAATATAACATCAAATATACAAGGGTTCTCAATCCTTCATACGCCCAGCCCGTGCCAAGCACTAGGCGAGAACCACTACAAAATAAACAAAAGAAACAAAACTAGATTGGCTAGTCTATCTCAAGCTCACGTCCTCGCTCGCCTTCCCCTGTAAGGAAAACAAAACTAAAGGGATGAGCTAAAAGCCCAGTGAGGTTCCGAACACATAATCAGATAATCAATCCAATACATTAAACATGGAGTATCAATAATTCAAGAAACATTTTCAATGGAAAGCGATAGTAACACATTCATTAAAAGGATACGGCTCACAAGGAGCAATTCGTTATTTCGTTCATTCGTTCTCCTGACATTTCCCCTTATTCCTCCAATCATTTGAAACTGCATTTTTCGTTTATCAATAACCCTCGTTCGATCGTTCGTTCATTCATTCATTCATTCACCCCCGTCCTGGCCGTTGGCCAGTCTCACCAACCTACAGGGTAATACTCGAGTATACCAAACGTTCACCCAAGTCCCTAATCGCCCGACCGAGTCCGCTTCTGGCTCGAGACGACCGGTAACAAGGGGCAATGGCCAGTTCAGCCCAAAAGGCTTACATTCATGCGCAAGTAACATTTCAATCATTAAATCCTTGAAAATTGCACAGTTATTTAGGTCGAGTGCGATAAAGTACACACTCGCCTAGAAAGCTCGTTTTGGAAATCATTAAAAGCACTTAACACATTAGCAAATGATAACAACAAGCCATAGAATCAAATAAGGAACACTCACCTAGAAATGCAAAATATCGTGCAAAATATCCTTCCGGATATTACCCTTAATCACCAATGAAACCTAAGGTTGAACAAGAGAACATATTACAGTTTATCGAGCAAAACATTTAAGGGAAACAAAGAAACCCGACTAATTAGGAGTAAAACGTGTAAAGATGACTTTCAAGTAAGAAGAGGGTTGTTTGAACCCAAGGATGAAAAATCATGTTTTAAAATGAAAAACCGGTCATGGTATTGGCCTAACAAAAGTATACAAGTTCAAATAGAAACCTAGCCCTCGGGCGAAAATTTGGGCAGCACGCCCTTTGTGTTTACCTAATTTTCCAGCCATTTTGGCTTCATTATTTTTCCTCAACCACAACCCAACATCACACATAAGCAATTCAAGTCAAGAGCCATTCCATAGGCTCACAATATCATAAGAATAAGAAATACAGTAATAACAAGTGCAGAAATTCAATTTAGCAAAAGACAGATTTGACGTATGAAAGCGGAAATAACTTATCCGAGGCTACGCTTATCAGATTAAGACGCAACCTATGCCGTTTCGAAGCTAAGACTCAGGGCTACAATGTTCATGAAGGTCACTTAGTCCAGTTTCTAATGTAACTTGGTCAAATTCTCAAATTACCAAACCAGAAACCAATTCATCGGCTGTTTAAACGCAGAACACTGTAATGGTCATAACTCAGTCTACACAAGTCCGAATCAGGTGTTCTTAGAGGCATTTTAAAGCTAATACAGAACACTACAACTTTCATGTTTTGGCCCAGAGCTAAATCAGACTGGATCCTGGTCAAAAAACGTGATAAACTGGACTTAACTGAAGAAACGGACTGCTGGGAATTACTTAGAACAGTAAGGGTATTTTGGACGTTTCACGTCCTACGTTGCTCCGATTGAGCTGAAATATTGTAGGCACCTATAAAATGTCATTCTCTACAACTTTTATTCTTTGACCTAAGACCAATTCGGCCTCTAACACACAGATAAAAATTCGGACAGAATGTTGGGGAAATTTTCCAGATTCTGGAATTTCTAGTTTCTAGTGAATCTTTCCTTAATTTCTTGGTCTAATCACTACTACAACACCTTATAAAACCTCAATTGCAACATATAAGCATCATACAACAATTTGGGCAGAATTTCCACAAGCCCTAGTTCATCAAATAAATTGGGGAAAACTTCTAAAACATGCTAATCATCCATGATTCCACCACAAAATCAAACTACTAAACTTAATTTAACAAAATTGAAAGCAAAACTTAGAAAGATAAACTCTCTTACCTTGAATAAAGGTCACTAAGAGTAGCCCAAGCTCTCTCCTTCAAAAATCACACCACAAGTCACTAACTAGTCACTCAAGAACAAGTTTAATCGGTTTAGTTTCTTTGTTTCCTCACTTTGTGACTTGATTCAAGAAGAAATGGAGAAGCTTTTCTCTTGTTTTTGCTCTCTTTCTCTCACGGTTCTTCAGCAGAAATAATGAGGAAGAATGGTGCAATTTTGGGGATAAGAAAGTTGGACAATGTCTTGGTCAATGGCCTCTAATGGTGTGACACTTGTCACAACCCTTACCAAGTAAAATTTCCTTTTCTTTTCTTGTATTTTCAGCCTCTAATTTCGGTCAAGCTTAGCTGGAATTTAGGAGATATTTTGCTCAAATATTAATGAGCTCATGTGGTAAGAAAGTGGTGGTCAAGTGGTGCGTTCAAACGGTAGTGCGCGGGACCCGCCGGTTCGCGCTGTTTTTCTTAAAAACTCACGTACTAGGGTTTTTACTTCCCATTCACTAACCTTATCTCATTGCCACTAGTCACATATTATTTCTCACTTAAAAGTCACTTTTAATCCCCAAATTAATTCTTACTCTGTACCGAAAATTCATCCGGCGAAAAATCGCGAAAACCCTAATTTTGCTCCAAACTTGAAACCGAAGCGTAAAACCCTATTTTCTAGGTTTATTTACACTTAGTGTGAAATATTTGGGTAGTGGCCTTTGATAAATAATAATTTTCAAATAAAAGGTTATTTTTGAGGAAAATACAAGAAATTTGCGAGTCCTCACATTCTCTCCCCCTTAAAAAAATTTCGTCCTCGAAATTTTACCTTCAGTTGCCTCAGACGAGTCCGGAACTTGTCGGTTGTCTAAAGCATAAACCTTTGCCGGTCCGCTAGTTCGTTTCCCTCCTTCATTCACTTGTGATTTAGCTCCATCCAGTTGCAGAGTATTGCTTTCACGTGACTGTCTCCTCGGACAGTTGCTAACTTGATGATCGCCACTTCCGCAGATTAAACATTTCCGCCCCTTTCTCCAACAATCGCTTTCGACATGATTTGCCTTTCCACAGTACCCACAGACCACGTGAGAAGCCATCTTTTGGCTTTCTTGAAAATTTTTCCCAAATCTGATTTGGCTTTCTTTTGTAGATCCTTCACCTATCGCCCCTAATGTCCATGGTGGGTGGGACAAAAAGTTCACTTTTTGCACTTTGGAAGGGACTCTCGCTTCACTTAATTCCTCCACTACACTACTCGATGCACTCCTTTTCTGGGTCTGGGAAGCTTTTATCTGTGCCTTTGCAGTCTCGATTCTTTGAGCTTTCTCAAGGGCCTCCGTAAACGTATTCACTTGTACTGCCGCTAATGCTTCTTGGAGTTCCAAATTTAATCCTTGTATAAACCGTCTTACTCTTCGCCGTTCTGTGGCCACCAATTCAGAAGCAAACTTGGATAGTTTCGTAAATTTCGTTTCATATTCGGCCACACTTAACGTTCCCTGGCGTAGTCCAATAAACTCTTCCTCTCTCCTTTCTTCAACTAAAGGAGGGAGGTATTTCTCGTTAAATTCCCTTATGAAATTCGTCCATGTCCATACGGTCTGTTCTCTTTCCCATTTTTCTTTAATAACGTTCCACCACGCTCGGGCCGATCCTTCAAATTGGAACACCGCAAAGTTTACTTGTCTTTGCTCGGTGTAGTTCAAGACGGTGAAAATATTAATCATGGCCTCTAACCATTGTTCGGCTATATCCGGATCAGATCCTCCAAGGAATTTCGGAGGAGTAAATTTCTAAAACCTCTCAAGAGCCTTATCTTCTCTGATTTCAGGGTTCCGGGGTTGATTCACGGCCATTTGGCCTTGTTGATCCACCAGTCTTGCCAAGATATCTGTCATTTGTTGCATTACCGTTGCCATTTGGTCTTCGGCTTCAACCCTCATTCCTTGCTCTTGTGCATCTGTTGTTTCTCTTTCCTCTCTTGGCTCTTGAGCTCGTTCATTCCCACGGCCACGTCCACGTCCCGGCTACGTCTCCCGTCCATATATATGTTTTCCCTCTCTTTTCTTTTCCCCCAAAAAGGTAATTTAATAAATAAACACGATAAGGTTACTAAAGTAACTATTGAGGGCACCAAATATTCAAATGAACATATACCCACATAACACGCCATACCAAGAAGACGGATAAGCAAATACACAAATACATATCAAGTTGGACAGATAACCATGTACATACAGGTATACTAACGTCATGTAGTAACAATATACTGGTAAATCAAAAGGAAAAGGTGAAGTCGCCCCAGTATCAGCCCGTCTGGTCCCTCACGTCACTTACTATCCAAACTAGATGTCCCTGACCTCTTGTGCTCATTCTAGTCAGACAAAGCCTGTTCATGTTCCCAAAATACAAGTCTCAAGTATTTAGCAGCACCTCAACTATAAAGTACTCAGGCACGAGAATCCGAAATAAGATAATTCACATCTCGAGCTGCAGTCTCAAGAGTAAACTATCTACAATCGGAATTCCTACCTGACATACCTATCTATGGTCTTCAGATACCATGAGAAAGATTTAAGGCCTATAACATTCACAATTCATAGCTTCACCTAGTCCCTCATACTTTTTCACCACTTAGTCCAGGGTCACTCCACGTAGAAACCACGCGAAGCAGCTATAAGTTTTATCCCTCAATCGCTTACCTTTCAAGTCCAATCAAATCCCACAGTCCGGTATCCTAATCTTTAATCTAGGATACACTACAGAGATCTGAAACCTAAGCTCTGATACCATTCGTGACGACCCCACCTCCCCCTAAGGCGTACCAGAGGGTTCGGCGGGCCGCCTGCCCAGCTCTCGCCGGGACTCAGTCGTTCGCTACAGTCCTCAATTAAAAATTGAAATAAATCACAAGAATAAATAGGGCATTGATCCAAACTTAAAGCCGAACTTATATACATTGCCAACCCAAAAGAGAATATAAACATCAAATATACAAGGGTTCTCAATCCTTCATACGCCCAGCCCGTGCCAAGCACTAGGCGAGAACCACTACAAAATAAACAAAAGAAACAAAACTAGATTGGCTAGTCTATCTCAAGCTCACGTCCTCGCTCGCCTTCCCCTGTAAGGAAAACAAAACTAAAGGGATGAGCTAAAAGCCCAGTGAGGTTCCGAACACATAATCAGATAATCAATCCAATACATTAAACATGGAGTATCAATAATTCAAGAAACATTTTCAATGGAAAGCGATAGTAACACATTCATTAAAAGGATACGGCTCACAAGGAGCAATTCGTTATTTCGTTCATTCGTTCTCCTGACATTTCCCCTTATTCCTCCAATCATTTGAAACTGCATTTTTCGTTTATCAATAACCCTCGTTCGATCGTTCGTTCATTCATTCATTCATTCACCCCCGTCCTGGCCGTTGGCCAGTCTCCACCAACCTACAGGGTAATACTCGAGTATACCGAACGTTCACCCAAGTCCCTAATCGCCCGACCGAGTCCGCTTCTGGCTCGAGACGACCGGTAACAAGGGGCAATGGCCAGTTCAGCCCAAAAGGCTTACATTCATGCGCAAGTAACATTTCAATCATTAAATCCTTGAAAATTGCACAGTTATTTAGGTCGAGTGCGATAAAGTACACACTCGCCTAGAAAGCTCGTTTTGGAAATCATTAAAAGCACTTAACACATTAGCAAATGATAACAACAAACCATAGAATCAAATAAGGAACACTCACCTAGAAATGCAAAATATCGTGCAAAATATCCTTCCGGATATTACCCTTAATCACCAATGAAACCTAAGGTTGAACAAGAGAACATATTACAGTTTATCGAGCAAAACATTTAAGGGAAACAAAGAAACCCGACTAATTAGGAGTAAAACGTGTAAAGATGACTTTCAAGTAAGAAGAGGGTTGTTTGAACCCAAGGATGAAAAATCATGTTTTAAAATGAAAAACCGGTCATGGTATTGGCCTAACAAAAGTATACAAGTTCAAATAGAAACCTAGCCCTCGGGCAAAAATTTGGGCAGCACGCCCTTTGTGTTTACCTAATTTTCCAGCCATTTTGGCTTCATTATTTTTCCTCAACCACAACCCAACATCACACATAAGCAATTCAAGTCAAGAGCCATTCCATAGGCTCACAATATCATAAGAATAAGAAATACAGTAATAACAAGTGCAGAAATTCAATTTAGCAAAAGACAGATTTGACGTATGAAAGCGGAAATAACTTATCCGAGGCTACGCTTATCGGATTAAGACGCAACCTATGCCGTTTCGAAGCTAAGACTCAGGGCTACAATGTTCATGAAGGTCACTTAGTCCAGTTTCTAATGTAACTTGGTCAAATTCTCGAATTACTAAACCAGAAACCAATTCATCGGCTGCTTAATCGCAGAACACTGTAATGGTCATAATTCAGTGTACAAAAATCCAATTCAGGTGTTCTTAGAGGCATTTTAAAGCTACTTCAGAACACTACAACTTTCATGTTTTGGCCCAAAGCTAAATCAAAATGGATCCTGGTCAGAAAACGTGATAAACTGGACTTAACTGAAGAAACGGACTGCTGGGAAATACTTAGAACAGTAAGGGTATTTTAGACTTTTCACGTCCTACGTTGCTCCGATTGAGCTGAAATTTTGTATGCACCTATAAAATGCCATTCTCTACAACGTTTCTTCTTTGACCTAAGGCCAATTCGGCCTCTAACACACAGATAAAAATTCGGACAGAATGTTGGGGAAATTTTCCAGATTCTGGAATTTCTAGTTTCTAGTGAATCTTTCCTTAATTTCTTGGTCTAATCACTACCACAACACCTTATAAAACCTCAATTGCAACATATAAGCATCATACAACAATTTGGACAGAATTTCCACAAGCCCTAGTTCATCAAATAAATTGGGAAAAACTTCTAAAACATGCTAATCATCCGTGATTCCACCACAAAATCAAACTACTAAACTTAATTTAACAAAATTGAAAGCAAAACTTAGAGAGATAAACTCTCTTACCTTGAATAAAGGTCACTAAGAGTAGCCCAAGCTCTCTCCTTCAAAAATCATACCACAAGTCACTAACTAGTCACTCAAGAACAAGTTTAATCGGTTTAGTTTCTTTGTTTCCTCACTTTGTGACTTGATTCAAGAAGAAATGGAGAAGCTTTTCTCTTGTTTTTGCTCTCTCTCTCTCACGGTTCTTCAGCAGAAATAATGAGGAAGAATGGTGCAATTTTGGGGATAAGAAAGTTGGACAATGTCTTGGTCAATGGCCTCTAATGGTGTGACACTTGTCACAACCCTTACCAAGTAAAATTTCCTTTTCTTTTCTTGTATTTTCAGCCTCTAATTTCGGTCAAGCTTAGCTGGAATTTAGGAGATATTTTGCTCAAATATTAATGAGCTCATGTGGTAAGAAAGTGGTGGTCAAGTGGTGCGTTCAAACGGTAGTGAGCGGGACCCGCCGGTTCGCGCCGTTTTTCTTAAAAACTCACGTACTAGGGTTTTTACTTCCCATTCACTAACCTTATCTCATTGCCACTAGTCACATATTATTTCTCACTTAAAAGTCACTTTTAATCCCCAAATTAATTCTTACTCTGTACCGAAAATTCATCCGGCGAAAAATCGCGAAAACCCTAATTTTGCTCCAAACTTGAAACCGAAGCGTAAAACCCTATTTTCTAGGTTTATTTACACTTAGTGTGAAATATTTGGGTAGTGGCCTTTGATAAATAATAATTTTCAAATAAAAGGGTATTTTTGAGAAAAATACAAGAAATTTGCGAGTCCTCACATTCTCTCCCCCTTAAAAAAATTTCGTCCTCGAAATTTTACCTTCAGTTGCCTCAGACGAGTCCGGAACTTGTCGGTTGTCTAAAGCATAAACCTTTGCTGGTCCGCTAGTTCATTTTCCCTCCTTCATTCACTTGTGATTTAGCTCCATCCAGTTGCAGAATATTGCTTTCACGTGACTGTCTCCTCGGACAGTTGCTAACTTGATGATTGCCACTTCCGCAGATTAAACATTTCCGCCCCTTTCTCCAACAATCGCTTTCGACATGATTTGCCTTTCCACAGTACCCACAGACCACGTGAGAAGCCATCTTTTGGCTTTCTTGAAAACTTTTCCCAAATCTGATTTGACTTTCTTTTGTAGATCCTTCACCTATCGCCCCTAATGTCCATGGTGGGTGGGACAAAAAGTTCACTTTTTGCACTTTGGAAGGGACTCTCGCTTCACTTAATTCCTCCACTACACTACTCGATGCACTCCTTTTCTGGGTCTGGGAAGCTTTTATCTGTGCCTTTGCAGTCTCGATTGTTTGAGCTTTCTCAAGGGCCTCCGTAAACGTATTCACTTGTACTGCCGCTAATGCTTCTTGGAGTTCCAAATTTAATCCTTGTATAAACCGTCTTACTCTTCGCCGTTCTGTGGCCACCAATTCAGAAGCAAACTTGGATAGTTTCGTAAATTTCGTTTCATATTCGGCCACACTTAACGTTCCCTGGCGTAGTCCAATAAACTCTTCCTCTCTCCTCTCTTGAACTAAAGGAGGGAGGTATTTCTCGTTAAATTCCCTTATGAAATTCGTCCATGTCCATACGGTCTGTTCTCTTTCCCATTTTGCTTTAATAACGTTCCACCACGCTCGGGCCGATCCTTCAAATTGGAACACCGCAAAGTTTACTTGTCTTTGCTCGGTGTAGTTCAAGACGGTGAAAATATTAATCATGGCCTCTAACCATTGTTCGGCTATATCCGGATCAGATCCTCCAAGGAATTTCGGAGGAGTAAATTTCTGGAACCTCTCAAGAGCCTTATCTTCTCCGATTTCAGGGTTCCGGGGTTGATTCACGGCCATTTGGCCTTGTTGATCCACCAGTCTTGCCAAGATATCTGTCATTTGTTGCATTACCGTTGCCATTTGGTCTTCGGCTTCAACCCTCATTCCTTGCTCTTGTGCAGCTGTTGTTTCTCTTTCCTCTCTTGGCTCTTGAGCTCGTTCATTCCCACGGTCACGTCCCCGTCCACGGCTACGTCTCCCGTCCATATATATGTTTTCCCTCTCTTTTCTTTTCCCCCAAAAAGGTAATTTAATAAATAAACACGATAAGGTTACTAAAGTAACTATTGAGGGCACCAAATATTCAAATGAACATATACCCACATAACACGCCATACCAAGAAGACGGATAAGCAAATACACAAATACATATCAAGTTGGACAGATAACCATGTACATACAGGTATACTAACGTCATGTAGTAACAATATACTGTAAATCAAAAGGAAAAGGTGAAGTCGTCCCAGTATCAGCCCGTCTGGTCTCTCACGTCACTTACTATCCAAACTAGATGTCCCTGACCTCTTGTGCTCATTCTAGTCAGACAAAGCCTGTTCATGTTCCCGAAATACAAGTCTCAAGTATTTAGCAGCACCTCAACTATAGAGTACTCAGGCACGAGAATCCGAAATAAGATAATTCACATCTCGAGCTGCAGTCTCAAGAGTAAACTATCTACAATCGGAATTCCTACCTGACATACCTATCTATGGTCTTCAGATACCATGAGAAAGATTTAAGGCCCATAACATTCGCAATTCATAGTTTCACTTAGTCCCTCATACTTTTTCACCACTTAGTCCAGGGTCACTCCACGTAGAAACCACGCGAAGCAGCTATAAGGTTTATCCCTCAATCGCTTAACTTTCAAGTCCAATCAAATCCCACAGTCCGGTATCCTAATCTTTAATCTAGGATACACTACAGAGATCTGAAGCCTAAGCTCTAATACCATTTGTAACGACCCCACCTCCCCCTAAGGCGTACTAGAGGGTTCGATGGGCCGCCTGCCCAGCTCTCGCCGGGACTCAGTCGTTCGCTACAGTCCTCAATTAAAAATTGAAATAAATCACAAGAATAAATAGAGCATTGATCCAAACTTAAAGCGGAACTTATATACATTGCCAACCCAAAAGAGAATATAAACATCAAATATACAAGGGTTCTCAATCCTTCATACGTCCAGCCCGTGCCAAGCACTAGGCGAGAACCACTACAAAAGAAACAAAAGAAACAAAACTAGATTGGCTAGTCTATCTCAAGCTTACGTCCTCGCTCGCCTTCCCCTGTAAGGAAAACAAAACTAAATGGATGAGCTAAAAGCCCAATGAGGTTCCGAACACATAATCAGATAATCAATCCAATACATTAAACATGAAGTATCAATAATTCAAGAAACATTTTCAATGGAAAGCGATAGTAACACATTCATTAAAAGGATACGGCTCACAAGAAGCAATTCGTTATTTCGTTCATTCGTTCTCCTGACATTTCCCCTTATTCCTCCAATCATTTGAAACTGCATTTTTCGTTTATCAATAACCCTCGTTCGATCGTTCGTTCATTCATTCATTCATTCACCCCCGTCCTGGCCGTTGGCCAGTCTCCACCAACCTACAGGGTAATACTCGAGTATACCAAACGTTCACCCAAGTCCCTAATCGCCCGACCGAGTCCGCTTCTGGCTCAAGATGACCGGTAACAAGGGGCAATGGCCAGTTCAGCCCAAAAGGCTTACATTCATGCGCAAGTAACATTTCAATCATTAAATCCTTGAAAATTGCACAGTTATTTAGGTCGAGTGCGATAAAGTACACACTCGCCTAGAAAGCTCGTTTTGGAAATCTTTAAAAGCACTTAACACATTAGCAAATGATAACAACAAGCCATAGAATCAAATAAGGAACACTCACCTAGAAATGCAAAATATCGTGCAAAATATCCTTCCGGATATTACCCTTAATCACCAATGAAACCTAAGGTTGAACAAGAGAACATATTACAGTTTATCGAGCAAAACATTTAAGGGAAACAAAGAAACCCGACTAATTAGGAGTAAAACGTGTAAAGATGACTTTCAAGTAAGAAGAGGGTTGTTTGAACCCAAGGATGAGAAATCATGTTTTAAAATGGAAAACCGGTCATGGTATTGGCCAAACAAAAGTATACAAGTTCAAATAGAAACCTAGCCCTCGGGCGAAAATTTGGGCAGCACGCCCTTTGTGTTTACCTAATTTTTCAGCCATTTTGGCTTCATTATTTTTCCTCAACCACAACCCAACATCACACATAAGCAATTCAAGTCAAGAGCCGTTCCATAGGCTCACAATATCATAAGAATAAGAGATACAGTAATAACAAGTGCAGAAATTCAATTTAGCAAAAGACAGATTTGACGTGTGAAAGCGGAAATAACTTATCCGAAGCTACGCTTATCGGATTAAGACGCAAACTATGCTGTTTCGAAGCTAAGACTCAGGGTTACAATGTTCATGAAGGTCACTTAGTTCAGTTTCTAATGTAACTTGGTCAAATTCTCAAATTACCAAACCAGAAACCAATTCGTCGGCTGTTTAAACGCAGAACACTGTAATGGTCATAACTCAGTTTACACAAGTCTGAATCAGGTGTTCTTAGAGGCATTTTAAAGCTAATACAGAACACTACAACTTTCATGTTTTGGCCCAGAGCTAAATCAGACTGGATCCTGGTCAAAAAACGTGATAAACTGGACTTAACTGAAGAAACGGACTGCTGGGAATTACTTAGAACAGTAAGGGTATTTTGGACTTTTCACGTCCTACATTGCTCCGATTGAGCTGGAAATTTTGTAGGCACCTATAAAAATGTCATTCTCTACAACTTTTGTCTTCTTTGAACTTAAGGCCAATTCGGCCTCTAACACACAGATTAAAAATTCGGACAGAAATGTTGGGGAAATTTCCAGATTCTGGAATTCTAGTTTCTTAGTGAATCTTTCCTTAATTTCTTGGTCTAATCACTACCAGCAACACCTATAAAACCTCAATTGCAACATATAAGCATCATACAACAATTTGGGCAGAATTTCCACAAGCCCTAGTTCATCAAATAAATTGGGAAAAACTTCTAAAACATGCTAATCATCCATGATTCCACCACAAAATCAAACTACTAAACTTAATTTAACAAAATTGAAAGCAAAACTTAGAGAGATAAACTCTCTTACCTTAAATAAAGGTCACTAAGAGTATCCCAAGCTCTCTCCTTCAAAAATCACACCACAAGTCACTAACTAGTCACTCAAGAACAAGTTTAATCGGTTTAGTTTCTTTGTTTCCTCACTTTGTGACTTGATTCAAGAAGAAATGGAGAAGCTTTTCTCTTGTTTTTGCTCTCTCTCTCTCACGGTTCTTCAGCAGAAATAATGAGGAAGAATGGTGCAATTTTGGGGATAAGAAGGTTGGACAATGTCTTGGTCAATGGCCTCTAATGGTGTGACACTTGTCACAACCCTTACCAAGTAAAATTTCCTTTTCTTTTCTTGTATTTTCAGCCTCTAATTTCGGTCAAGCTTAGCTGGAATTTAGGAGATATTTTGCTCAAATATTAATGAGCTCATGTGGTAAGAAAGTGGTGGTCAAGTGGTGCGTTCAAACGGTAGTGCGCGGGACCCGCCGGTTCGCGCCGTTTTTCTTAAAAACTCACGTACTAGGGTTTTTACTTCCAATTCACTAACCTTATATCATTGCCACTAGTCACATATTATTTCTCACTTAAAAGTCACTTTTAAATCCCCCAAATTAATTCTTACTCTGTACCGAAATTCATCGCGCGAAAAAAATCGCGAAAACCCTAATTTTCTTCAACTTGAACCGAAGCGTAAACCCTATTGTTCTAGGTTTTTACACTTAGTGTGGAAATATTTTTGGGTAGTGGCCTTTGATAAATAATAATTTTCAAATAAAGGGTATTTTTGAGAAAAATACAAGAAATTTGCGAGTCCTCACATTCTCTCCCCCTTAAAAATTTCGTCCTCCGAATTTTACCTTCAGTTGCCTCAGACGAGTCCGGAACTTTGTCGGTTTGTCTTAAAGCATAACCTTTGTCTGGTTCCGCTAAGTTCATTTTCGCCTCCTTCATTCACTTGTGATTTAGCTCATCCATTGCAGAATATTGCTTTCCACGGTGAACTGTCCCCTCCGCTCCGGACAAGTTGCTAACTTTGATGATTGCGGCAAACTTCCGCAGATTAAACATTTCCGCCCCTTTCTCCAACAATCGCTTTCGACATGATTTGCCTTTCCACAGTACCCACAGACCACGTGAGAAGCCATCTTTTGGCTTTCTTGAAAACTTTTCCCAAATCTGATTTGACTTTCTTTTGTAGATCCTTCACCTATCGCCCCTAATGTCCATGGTGGGTGGGACAAAAAGTTCACTTTTTGCACTTTGGAAGGGACTCTCGCTTCACTTAATTCCTCCACTACACTACTCGATGCACTCCTTTTCTGGGTCTGGGAAGCTTTTATCTGTGCCTTTGCAGTCTCGATTGTTTGAGCTTTCTCAAGGGCCTCCGTAAACGTATTCACTTGTACTGCCGCTAATGCTTCTTGGAGTTCCAAATTTAATCCTTGTATAAACCGTCTTACTCTTCGCCGTTCTGTGGCCACCAATTCAGAAGCAAACTTGGATAGTTTCGTAAATTTCGTTTCATATTCGGCCACACTTAACGTTCCCTGGCGTAGTCCAATAAACTCTTCCTCTCTCCTCTCTTGAACTAAAGGAGGGAGGTATTTCTCGTTAAATTCCCTTATGAAATTCGTCCATGTCCATACGGTCTGTTCTCTTTCCCATTTTGCTTTAATAACGTTCCACCACGCTCGGGCCGATCCTTCAAATTGGAACACCGCAAAGTTTACTTGTCTTTGCTCGGTGTAGTTCAAGACGGTGAAAATATTAATCATGGCCTCTAACCATAGTTCGGCTATATCCGGATCAGATCCTCCAAGGAATTTCGGAGGAGTAAATTTCTGGAACCTCTCAAGAGCCTTATCTTCTCCGATTTCAGGGTTCCGGGGTTGATTCACGGCCATTTGGCCTTGTTGATCCACCAGTCTTGCCAAGATATCTGTCATTTGTTGCATTACCGTTGCCATTTGGTCTTCGGCTTCAACCCTCATTCCTTGCTCTTGTGCAGCTGTTGTTTCTCTTTCCTCTCTTGGCTCTTGAGCTCGTTCATTCCCACGGTCACGTCCCCGTCCACGGCTACGTCTCCCGTCCATATATATGTTTTCCCTCTCTTTTCTTTTCCCCCAAAAAGGTAATTTAATAAATAAACACGATAAGGTTACTAAAGTAACTATTGAGGGCACCAAATATTCAAATGAACATATACCCACATAACACGCCATACCAAGAAGACGGATAAGCAAATACACAAATACATATCAAGTTGGACAGATAACCATGTACATACAGGTATACTAACGTCATGTAGTAACAATATACTGGTAAATCAAAAGGAAAAGGTGAAGTCGCCCCAGTATCAGCCCGTCTGGTCTCTCACGTCACTTACTATCCAAACTAGATGTCCCTGACCTCTTGTGCTCATTCTAGTCAGACAAAGCCTGTTCATGTTCCCAAAATACAAGTCTCAAGTATTTACCAGCACCTTAACTATAGAGTACTCAGGCACGAGAATCCGAAATAAGATAATTCACATCTCGAGCTGCAGTCTCAAGAGTAAACTATCTACAATCGGAATTCCTACCTGACATACCTATCTATGGTCTTCAGATACCATGAGAAAGATTTAAGGCCTATAACATTCGCAATTCATAGTTTCACTTAGTCCCTCATACTTTTTCACCACTTAGTCCAGGGTCACTCCACGTAGAAACCACGCGAAGCAGCTATAAGTTTTATCCCTCAATCGCTTAACTTTCAAGTCCAATCAAATCCCACAGTCCGGTATCCTAATCTTTAATCTAGGATACACTACAGAGATCTGAAGCCTAAGCTCTGATACCACTTGTAACGACCCCACCTCCCCCTAAGGCGTACCAGAGGGTTCGGCGGGCCGCCTGCCCAGCTCTCGCCGGGACTCAGTCGTTCACTACAGTCCTCAATTAAAAATTGAAATAAATCATAAGAATAAATAGAGCATTGATCCAAACTTAAAGCGGAACTTATATACATTGCCAACCCAAAAGAGAATATAAACATCAAATATACAAGGGTTCTCAATCCTTCATACGTCCAGCCCGTGCCAAGCACTAGGCGAGAACCACTACAAAAGAAACAAAAGAAACAAAACTAGATTGGGCTAGTCTTATCCTCAAGCTTACGTCCTGCTCGCCTTCCCCTGTAAGGAAAACAAAACTAAAGGGATGAGCTAAAAGCCCAATGAGGTTCCGAACACATAATCAGATAATCAATCCAATACATTAAACATGGAGTATCAATAATTCAAGAAATATTTTCAATGGAAAGCGATAGTAACACATTCATTAAAAGGATACGGCTCACAAGGAGCAATTCGTTATTTCGTTCATTCGTTCTCCTGACATTTCCCCTTATTCCTCCAATCATTTGAAACTGCATTTTTCGTTTATCAATAACCCTCGTTCGATCGTTCGTTCATTCATTCATTCATTCATTCATTCATTCATTCACCCCCGTCCTGGCCGTTGGCCAGTCTCCACCAACCTACAGGTAATACTCGAGTATACCAAACGTTACCAAGTCGCCTAATCGCCGACCGAGTCCGCTTTGGCTTGCGAGACGACCGGTAACAAGGGGCAATGGCCAGTTCAGCCCAAAAGGCTTACAATTCATGCGCAAGTAACATTTCAATCAATTAAATCCTATGAAAATTGCACAGTTATTTAGGTCGAGTGCGATAAAGTAACACTCGCCTTGGAGGAGGCGTACTCGCCTCTCGATAACGACCATAGTTAAGCAGTTATAAAGCACCATTACGCAGATTATGGCATCTGATTAAGCTATCAGACCGCCAGGTCAGAGAATTACAGGATACATAACGCTGTATTCTTATCTTTGGACACCGCCACCGGTGGCCAATAATATCGTGCCAAATATTCCTTCCGGAGTATTACCCACGTGGAGGACGATACACAAATGACACGACGTAAGGTTTGAACAAGGAACATATTACAGTTTATCGAGCAAAACATTTTAAGGGAACAAAGAAACGCCGACTAATTAGGAGTAAAACGTGTAAGATGACTTCAAGTAAGAAGAGGGTTGTTTGAACCAAGGATGAGAAATCATGTTTTAAAATGGAACAATGGTCATGGATGCAAATAAAAGTTTTACAAGTTCAAATAGAAACCTAGCCCTCGGGCGAAAATTTGGGCAGCAACGCCCTTTGTGTTTACCTAATTTTCGGCAGCCATTTTGGCTTCATTTATTTTTCCCTCAACCCACAACCAACAATCACACATAAGCAATTTCAAGTCAAGAGCCGTTCCATAGGCTCAACAATTCATAAAGAATAAGAGATACAGTATACAAGTGCAGAAATTCAATTAGCAAAAGACAGATTTTGACGTGTGAAAGCGGAAATAACTTATCCGAAGCCTACGCTTATCGGATTAGCGCAAACTATGCTGTTTTTTCGAAGCTAAGAACTCAGGGTTACAATGTTCATGAAGGTCACTTAGTTCAGTTTCTAATGTAACTTGGTCAAATTCTCAAATTACCAAACCAGAAACCAATTCGTCGGCTGTTTAAACGCAGAACACTGTAATGGTCATAACTCAGTTTACACAAGTCTGAATCAGGTGTTCTTAGAGGCATTTTAAAGCTAATACAGAACACTACAACTTTCATGTTTTGGCCCAGAGCTAAATCAGACTGGATCCTGGTCAAAAAACGTGATAAACTGGACTTAACTGAAGAAACGGACTGCTGGGAATTACTTAGAACAGTAAGGGTATTTTGGACTTTTCACGTCCTACATTGCTCCGATTGAGCTGAAATTTTGTAGGCACCTATAAAATGTCATTCTCTACAACTTGTCTTCTTTGACTTAAGGCCAATTCGGCCTCTAACACACAGATAAAAATTCGGACAGAATGTTGGGGAAATTTTCCAGATTCTGGAATTTCTAGTTTCTAGTGAATCTTTCCTTAATTTCTTGGTCTAATCACTACCACAACACCTTGTAAAACCTCAATTGCAACATATAAGCATCATACAACAATTTGGGCAGAATTTCCACAAGCCCTAGTTCATCAAATAAATTGGGAAAAACTTCTAAAACATGCTAATCATCCATGATTCCACCACAAAATCAAACTACTAAACTTAATTTAACAAAATTGAAAGCAAAACTTAGAGAGATAAACTCTCTTACCTTAAATAAAGGTCACTAAGAGTATCCCAAGCTCTCTCCTTCAAAAATCACACCACAAGTCACTAACTAGTCACTCAAGAACAAGTTTAATCGGTTTAGTTTCTTTGTTTCCTCACTTTGTGACTTGATTCAAGAAGAAATGGAGAAGCTTTTCTCTTGTTTTTGCTCTCTCTCTCTCACGGTTCTTCAGCAGAAATAATGAGGAAGAATGGTGCAATTTTGGGGATAAGAAAGTTGGACAATGTCTTGGTTAATGGCCTCTAATGGTGTGACACTTGTCACAACCCTTACCAAGTAAAATTTCCTTTTCTTTTCTTGTATTTTCAGCCTCTAATTTCGGTCAAGCTTAGCTGGAATTTAGGAGATATTTTGCTCAAATATTAATGAGCTCATGTGGTAAGAAAGTGGTGGTCAAGTGGTGCGTTCAAACGGTAGTGCGCGGGACCCGCCGGATCGCGCCGTTTTTCTTAAAAACTCACGTACTAGGTTTTTTCACTTCCCATTCACTAACCTTATACCATTGCCACTAGTCACATCTTATTTCTCACTTAAAAGTCACTTTTAATCCCCAAATTAATTCTTACTTTGTACCGAAAATTCATCCGGCTAAAAATCGCGAAAACCCTAATTTCGCTCCAAACTTAAAACCGAAGCGTAAAACCCTATTTTCTAGGTCTATTTACACTTAGTGTGAAATATTTGGGTAGTGGCCTTTGATAAATAATAATTTTCAAATAAAAGGGTATTTTTGAGAAAAATACAAGAAATTTGCGAGTCCTCACATTCTCTCTCCCTTAAAAAAATTTCGTCCTCGAAATTTTACCTTCAGTTGCCTCAGACGAGTCCGGAACTTGTCGGTTGTCTAAAGCATAAACCTTTGCCGGTCCGCTAGTTCAATTTTCCCCTGCCCTCCCCCTTGCATTCACTTGTGATTTAGCTCCATCCATTGGCAGAATATTGCTTTCACGTGACTGTTCTCCTCCGACAGTTTGCTTAACTTGATGATTGCCACTTCGGTCAAGATTAAACCCATTTCCCGCCCGCTTTCTCCAACAATCGCTTTCGACATGATTTGCCTTTCCACAGTACCACAGACCACGTGAGAAGCCATCTTTTGGCTTCTTGAAACTTTTCCCAAATCTTGATTTGACTTTCTTTTGTAGATACCCTTCACCTATCGCCCCTAATGTCCATGGTGGGTGGGACAAAAAGTTCACCTTTTTGCAAACTTTGAAAGGGACTCTCGCTCACTTAATTCTCCAGCTACACTATCGATGCAAACTCCTTTTCTGGGTCTGGGAAGCTTTTATCTGTGCCTTTGCGTGCTCGATTCTTTGAGCTTTCTCAAGGGCCCCTTCCCCGTAACGTATTCACTTGATACTGCCGCTAATGCTTCTTGGAGTCCAATTTAATCCTTGTATAAAACCGTCTTACTCTTCCGCCAGTTCTTGTGGCCACCAATTCAGAAAGCAAACTTGGATAGTTTTCGTAAATTTCGTTTTCATATTCGGCCACACTTAACGTTCCGCTGGCGTAGTCCCAATAAACTCTTTCCTCTCTCCTCTCTTGGAAACTAAAGGAGGGAGGTATTTCTCCGTTAAATTCCCTTATGAAATTCCGTCCATGTCCATACGGTCCTGTTCTCTTTCCATTTTGCTTAATAACGTTCCACGCACGCTCGGCCGATCCTTCAAATTGGAAACCGCAAAGTTTACTTGTCTTTGCTCGTGTAGTTCAAGACGTGAAAAATATTAAATCATGGCCTCTAACCATTGTTGGCTATAATCCGGATCAGATCCTCCAAGGAATTTCGGTGGAGTAAATTTCTGGAACCTCTCAAGAGCCTTATCTTCTCCGATTTCAGGGTTCCGGGGTTGATTCACGGCCATTTGGCCTTGTTGATCCACCAGTCTTGCCAAGATATCTGTCATTTGTTGCATTACCGTTGCCATTTGGTCTTCGGCTTCAACCCTCATTCCTTCCTCTTATGCAGCTGTTGTTTCTCTTTCCTCTCTTGGCTCTTGAGCTCGTTCATTCCCACGGCCACGTCCACGTCCACGGCTACGTCTCCCGTCCATATATATGTTTTTCCTCTCTTTTCTTTTCCCCCAAAAAAGGTAATTTAATAAATAAAACACGATAAGGTTACTATAGTAACTATTGAGGGCACCAAATATTCAAATGAACATATACCCACATAACACGCCATACCAAGAAGACGGATAAGCAAATACACAAATACATATCAAGTTGGACAGATAACCATGTACATACAGGTATACTAACGTCATGTAGTAACAATATACTGTAAATCAAAAGGAAAAGGTGAAGTCGTCCCAGTATCAGCCCGTCTGGTCTCTCACGTCACTTACTATCCAAACTAGATGTCCCTGACCTCTTGTGCTCATTCTAGTCAGACAAAGCCTGTTCATGTTCCCGAAATACAAGTCTCAAGTATTTAGCAGCACCTCAACTATAGAGTACTCAGGCACGAGAATCCGAAATAAGATAATTCACATCTCGAGCTGCAGTCTCAAGAGTAAACTATCTACAATCGGAATTCCTACCTGACATACCTATCTATGGTCTTCAGATACCATGAGAAAGATTTAAGGCCCATAACATTCGCAATTCATAGTTTCACTTAGTCCCTCATACTTTTTCACCACTTAGTCCAGGGTCACTCCACGTAGAAACCACGCGAAGCAGCTATAAGGTTTATCCCTCAATCGCTTAACTTTCAAGTCCAATCAAATCCCACAGTCCGGTATCCTAATCTTTAATCTAGGATACACTACAGAGATCTGAAGCCTAAGCTCTAATACCATTTGTAACGACCCCACCTCCCCCTAAGGCGTACTAGAGGGTTCGATGGGCCGCCTGCCCAGCTCTCGCCGGGACTCAGTCGTTCGCTACAGTCCTCAATTAAAAATTGAAATAAATCACAAGAATAAATAGAGCATTGATCCAAACTTAAAGCGGAACTTATATACATTGCCAACCCAAAAGAGAATATAAACATCAAATATACAAGGGTTCTCAATCCTTCATACGTCCAGCCCGTGCCAAGCACTAGGCGAGAACCACTACAAAAGAAACAAAAGAAACAAAACTAGATTGGCTAGTCTATCTCAAGCTTACGTCCTCGCTCGCCTTCCCCTGTAAGGAAAAAAAAACTAAATGGATGAGCTAAAAGCCCAATGAGGTTCCGAACACATAATCAGATAATCAATCCAATACATTAAACATGAAGTATCAATAATTCAAGAAACATTTTCAATGGAAAGCGATAGTAACACATTCATTAAAAGGATACGGCTCACAAGAAGCAATTCGTTATTTCGTTCATTCGTTCTCCTGACATTTCCCCTTATTCCTCCAATCATTTGAAACTGCATTTTTCGTTTATCAATAACCCTCGTTCGATCGTTCGTTCATTCATTCATTCATTCACCCCCGTCCTGGCCGTTGGCCAGTCTTCACCAACCTACAGGGTAATACTCGAGTATACCAAACGTTCACCCAAGTCCCTAATCGC